>NC_045746.1:6588195-6601331 GCF_008692095.1 Etheostoma spectabile
ATTCCAAAATAAATCTCTTATATGATGTGACACAATTATAGTTAAGCTTTAGCACAAAATCAACTTAGGTTTGGGGAAAGATTGTGGTTTGGATTAAAATGATGACTTTCTTTAAGGTTAGGAGACCTTTGCAACGTCGTAACGTTTACAGCTACTACAGGGCGTTGTTACTTGAGCATAAGCAGATAATATTTGGGGTATTTTGTTGTTTTGTTCTTGTGATTGTGTTTTTTGGTCTTGTATGTGTTTTAGTCCTTGGTTGCTCACTTGTCTTGTCTAGTTGTGGTTTATGTCTTAGGGTCTCTTGTGAGTGTCTGTATGTTCTGTTTCCTGTTTTATTTTGATGGTCTGGTTTTCTGTGCTGCCTTGTCTTTAGTTTTATTTCCTGTGTTTTCCTGCTCTTGTGATTACCTAATGTCTTCCACCTGTTTCCCAGCTCTTGTCACCTGCCTCTTGTTATCTCGTTTCCCTCTGTATTTAGTCTTGGAGTTCCCCTTGTCAGATCATTGTAGTGTTTTCAGTTTGGATTGTAATGTTTTGTGTGTCAGGTCTCATTTGTGTTCCTTGTTGCCGTATTTCCCTGGTCTCTGGATTTACTTACTTGCTGCTTACCTGTGTTGTAAGACTCTTTTTGTTTGGATTAAATATGTGGGTTTTTTTCTTCTGCTGCATTCTGAACCTCCTTTAACCTGACAAATCCACCAATTCTCTGCACCAACCGTAACGCATTTGGTAAAATAAGTTCATCTTGGGAGGACAGTCCGACAAGAAATAAAATACCTTTTCATTAGCTGGTTGTTTCTGACGCAGATAAAGTCAAACAAGACAAGGTGGAAACCTAATTTATTATTATACTTGTGTGTCCAACACGTGATGCCATGGGTTGCAAAAATACTTTTCACTTAGATTTAAGTGGCAAGGAAAAGTTTTCAAATCAGTGGATATATTTTGTTGAGTGTCACAACCTCAGAATTTGATCCATTCGGTCCGATAACATTTGGAAAGTCTGCACAACTAAATCCTTAAATCCCTATTCAAGTGAGCTGAGCGCTAAACCAGAAATAGCCTGCTCGGCTGGGGAAGGTCTCTAGGGCGCCTGCGCTATGGGCCCCATAGTGCGGAAGCAGCCTAACTTTTGTGGTTACAGTAAACAATAGGGCTGGAACGATAACTCTTATCTACAACAGAAGTCTATGTCTGATATAACCTAATTTACACTGATTGAGGTGTGCTTGGATACACAGAGTTTGTTGAGAGTGCGTAACATGCAGGCTATGCATGCACATCCAACCACCAATCACAATCAACGTTGATCAATTTATCAAACAAACAAGCAGGCCCCACTAGTTGACCACAACCTGGAATTCAGAGGAAGCAACGTGCATACATTATTACTATCATTGACTTTAGCCTGGATTGATAGTATTACATGAATACAATGGTGTCAGTCAGTCAACCAGTGTATTCAATATAAATACATAATTTTCCTATCCAAAATCACTTCAGAAGAGTACTGATAGCAATTACTTGCTTTGGTGTTTGTAAAGTTTTGAAGTTCAACAAAGAATGGTTCAAACTAAAAAAGTTCCTTTTTATTTTTAATTTCCCATGTAAATGCACCCTCCTACAAAATCACCCCAGTAGTCGAGAATGATTTATCATTTCCAAATAGAGCTTTTTATGTCATGTTGTAAAAATTTGTCTTTTTTTTTATTTCATAATATATTGCAGCAGAATTTATTTTTGCAATTTCAGTTTTTTCCAATATCATGCAGCCCTAGTAAACAAAAACAAACATGTACATTAATTCATGTGCTATGTTTAGCTAACATATAGTAACAAAAGGAGGCGTTTTAAAATGCTGCTTTAAACAGGAACAACATAAGATAAACCTACACACTACACAGATCTTTTAATCTGGAATAGGTACAGTCCATGTGTGTGTCCGTGTGTGAGTGCATGTGTCTGTGTGTGTCATGGTAATGAAGGAAGGGCTCACAGTATTTTGGACAACAATGGAGTTCTGAGCGGCCGGATAGCTCAGCTGGTAGTGCGGGTCCCAAATATAGATTTACTCCTCGACGCAATGGGCCCAGGTTCAACTCTGACCTGCGGCCCTATGATGCATGTCCTTCCCCGTCTCTCTCCCCTTTCATGTCTTCAGCTGTCTTCTCCTGTCAATACAAGGCCTGAAAATGCCCCAAAAATAATCTAAAAAACAAAAACAACAATGGAGCTCATCGACACAGAGGAAGAAGATATACCAGACTTTGGATTCACACACACTTGGTAGTGGATTCATTCATTTGGGGGGGTTTTGTGTTTACATTGGATACATTTGGAATGATACATAGAGACATCTAGATTATCTCCAGTCTTATCCTTTAACTATGGTATTTGTGCTGTTTTTGTTCAAGACGGCGTCTGATCAAACAGCAATTCAGCCAATAAAACATTAATTGTAATATTGCTGGGAGTTCTTTGATTAGTTCATCAGTATGTAGGGGGGTTACAGTGTAGAGTTTTTTTTCTCTCTCTTGGTGTTTTTTCTGATTTAGCCTCAAACTGAATACTCTAAGTGTCCCTTATGTAGTGTCCTTATGCGCAGGAGCACAATGAATATTTATAAAGGTCATATTTCTGAGGCGTGGTCACAGAGCATGTAACCATGAAATACAGATATGCCTACTATATACAGAATTAAACTAAAGAAAGGAGTGAATATTAAGTATGCTCTTGGTATTAAGGTCACTGTAAAAGAAGAATGACAAGCAAATCACTGAAAGTTACCAGCCACTTGATTCAGCCTGAGCTGGAGTCTACTGCTCCCAGTGTGTCACCTTGGCTGACACACTGAATCTCTACTCTGTAGTAAAACTCTACTCTGTAGCCATCATCCATAAAGCTTACATTCACTCCTTAGAAGAGTTATTTAAAGCAGGTTAGCCATGCTAGTAGCGGCATCCAATTTAATTAACATTCTGGGATGTAAAAAGTCCAGAGATCATTTGCTGGAGCTATCAGGTTCCCTGCCTGAAAATGAAGTTACATTTTTGACCCACGGAGCCCTTGGGGGCAGATTTCCTCTCACGCTAAATCCCAACACGTCAATTAACAAGGGAGACGTCCATCAAACGAGGCCCTTCTGAGCTGCAGCTCCAGTACTGCCAGATGTTAATGAACCCCTCCAATTTTCAACATGACAGATGCAGTATAAGTCTATAAACATGCTATGGAGATGGAGATCACGCTAAAACAAGCCCTATATATAATGTATGCAGTGTGTATTCTGCTAGTAATGTTTGGGGTCAAATTCATTCATGAAAATATCCCAGAAAAAAAAAGGAAAGTGGCAAATTGAAACATTTGCTACAGCTGTCAGGAAGTGTGGGGTTAGATTATTATTATTATTATCTGTGTGTGTGTGTGTGTGTGTGTGTGTGTGTGTGTGTGTGTGCGTGCGTGCGTGCGTGTGTGTGTGTGTGTGTGTGTGTGTGCGTGCACATGCTGGGCGAGCAAGTGGAAAATTATTTTAGAGCTCCTACTGACATTGTGCAGTGGCCATAAAAGCTTCTGGAAAATAGATTTTTCTTCTGTTAACTTCATGTCTTCTACCTGGCAATGTGTGATGTTGACTTCTGATGATGCATTTAAGAACTTGATCTGAGGAAACTATGGGAGTTCAGGGCAGTTAAAAGGAGGTATACAAATGTTGGTCTGAAGTTGGTCTGAAATAGCAAGCGTGGGCTCTTGACGCTATTCAATTGAAATCCCATGGGAGCAAGTGGATTTGGTGTTAATGTCAAAGGAATGACTTTGTTTTGACATTTTAAGAGCTCTCAGTTTCATTCAACCATTGTTTTGCTGTGTGAACCTTCTTTCTAATATGACATGCAATTTTTGTTTCTTGCTCTCAAGGGACATTTCTTTTATGCAGTTGTACAAACTCACAGACAGTAGACAGGCCTTAGACAACCATAAATGTAAAGCACTGAAATTGGCCAAAAAGGATATCCCACTTTTCTTTTAATTGTATATCAAAATGTGTGAAAAAATAGCATGTGTCTAAGATGACTGCTTTCTCAGTATCTGCCGTCCCACCCTTAAAATAAGTCTGCAAACACTGCCCATCTTCTCACTGTCATCTCAGCTGTCATCCAGGACACCTTCAATAAAGTTAATACACAGTAATTGTTTATTGTCGCTCTGTTTACCCAGCCATCTCGTCAGGCTAGCTGTAATGAATTTAAATATGCTTTAAGGAGCTGCAGAGCTTCAGTGGACAGGCAGAGGCACATTTACTGGAAGTCTGTGGATCAATTGAGCAATGATAGATTGTCTGATGTGCCATTACTGCTGATGGTTGAGAATAGGGCTGTCATTAAAGTAGGGCTGTGAAATTAATCGAATTTTGATTGCATTTTCAGATCCTAAAGATCACAAAAAGAATGCTATTGGGAAATATTTTTTTGTAATACAGTATTTCATCTTTTTAGTATAGCATAGTATGGTGTACAGTACATGTTATGCCATATGTTCATGTAATTGTGTTCACGTTTTTTGTTTCTGGTGTCAGGTGACTCTTATAATACTACATACATTTAAACTGTGTTTAGAGGGATTCAAGCATTCAAACATAATGGAATGGTCCTTAAAGCTTTGTCTGTGGATTTACTGTGGTATAATGGTGGCATTACAAACTAAAGGTTCCAAAAAGATTTATTTTCAATAAAAGAAATGCCATGCTACCAAGGCATCTGAGAAAGCAGTCCTACGGTGAGGTTAGACGGGGACATATCCCACCGTTCGTCCTATCGAGAAATTCCAAGAAATATGACACATAAAATCTTGCTGTAATCTGCTGCTGTTTCAACCATTCTCCAGTTGATCTGATGCAATAGTGTCCCCTTTTACTGTTTGCTCACTATCAGGTTCACCATCTCAAATTTAAAACGTGAGGACAAATCATTGGCGTCCTGACTTGTATTCACTGCACCAAAGTGGCCAGAAAACATATTACAGGTTTAGGGAAGCTATTGGGTCAACCCTAGGAGGCTATGCACGGCGCCGTGGTAGTGACTTGTCATTTACAAGGTAGCCACTCCCTAAAGCACCTACTTTATCGTCTATTGTAAAGTAAATGGGACCATAATTTACAAAAAGAAACATCATGCTGTATTGAAGAAGACTTAAAACTATAGATTGAAAACATAAACTCATTAGGTCAATATTTGCAGTTAACAAATCAAGTGATGTAAAGTTGCATGTGATCATGGGAGTTGTTGTCTTCATTGATAACCACAATAGCCGATTAAAATGAATCTGTTCACCGACGAGTTAATATAGCTAAGTTTTGTTCATGTTACATTTAGTAACGTTTATTTATGTCCTTCCCACATACAAGTAATTTTAAATAATTCATTCCTAAACTGGGGGGTGCGCCCTCCGGTGGGGGACAAGTTTGTCACAATGCCAATAATGTAGTGGTCTGTGCCAATTCCATTAAAATAACACGATTCTCAATGCCGATTGTGATACCATGCTAATAAAAAGATTTAAGATTCCATTTACTGTAACTTGAAGCAAAGTTGACTAAATTCCTCCTGAACAGGTAGCTAAGCATTAGCTACAGGCTAATTTATCAAGGCTACAAGGGACTGGCATTTTATGTAATTTCAACATTTGTGTACTCACTGAATTACTAGAGGGAGAACTACACTATCCGAGTTGGTTACTCGCAAAAATAATTGAGACACTGCCAGTAAAGTGTTCCCACTGGTCCTGGCTAACCGTGGCTAGCGCGTCATGCTAACCCTGCTAACAGCTAATGTTACTGGAGGAGCAGGCAAGCACCCACGGCTGTTTACAACATGTAGCGTGTTCAGCGGCCGTAGCCAACAACGGAGAGTTATTTGAAGCCAAGAGGGGGGGCTTTAAGCTAAATTGGAAAGAGAGGAAGGTGAGTTTGCCGTGAACATGCCGCTTTTTAGGTTGGGTAGCGGACTCTTGTATTTACCGGAAGTAAAAGGAAGTGACTTTGGCCACTTCTTCGTGACTTTATAGATAAGGAACTGGGTGAAATTTAATATGAATAAATTTGAACATATAATGGCATTGTTAATTGGCCGCTCTATCCTCTAGACCAAACAGCAACAAGAATAACAGAATGCCATCTATAATACAATCACAAACAACATACAGCTTCATTTTCTGGTCAACCCAGAGGGACATGACTGCACTAGATGCATATTCTTTTCTTCAACTTTCTCACAAGCAGAACCTTAAACCTCATCTGCCTCGGCTAAGCAGCTTCTCTCATCTGGGTTGGCGTTGAATCCTTTCTTGCACATTTCTAATTATTAAGCTACTTTCTGGGACCACATTACTGACTCTCCCAGTAAACAGGCATTTCGTACCATGACACAAATGTGATACCACAGTACCAACATAATCGAGATCTCCACACATTCAGGGCTGAACGACAGCTGTGCTGAGTCTCAATTTGGTTACAGCCGTACTACACTTACTATTTTGAGTGCACTGAGTGCATTTACAGGGACGAGTATGGCACAATAAAGTGCACAAGGAGCACTCACTGGTTGCCATCTGGGCTACGCAGTTGAAAGGGACGGAGGAAGCTGCAGGGGCTGAGGTAAGAAGCAAAAAACATTTGATGGAGCAATGACCACCTAGGAAAATATTAATGGGCCCAGACAACACAGCCCAAAAACATTGAGACTACTAATCATTCTCATGATCCCAACACTGATCCCAAATGATCCCTTTCACTGACCTCTGCGAGATGCCAGCCTAGTCTTTCTTGTCTTTGTTAAAGTTTTTTTAGTTAGTTGGTGGTGGTTGGTCTTGTAAGCTACTCTCTGTCGTGGTAGTAGGCTTGAGTGGTGAGTATCTGGCAGTCTATCTGAAAAATTCTTGCAGCACCTCTTCAACAAACAGCTGAAAGCCACTCTGCTAGATTAAAGGAGAGTTTCTCTTTTTCCAACTGATTACAGCCTCTCCACCCTTGAATCAGTGTCTTTACCTTACCCTTCCCACACCTGACACCTACTCCTAGAGACTCCTTTAGTCTGAAAGCAATGCTACAGCTCTGGACGACAATTGGAGTTTTATTGTAAAAATGATTGCAGTGGCATAAGGCGATGCTTCTCAAACTTTATGGCTTGTGAACTCTTTAAATGAAGCAATGCTTTCTCGCAGTCCTCCATCGAGGCGTGCATAATGATGAAGTTCAATCAAAAGAGGATTTCCCTTTATAGATTGTTTCATTCAGTTCATTATCAGGGGAAGGCCTAGAGGCAGAAAACAATTACGTTTTTTTTTCCACAGTGATGATAATACATTTCTATTGAAGATGTATGTCTTTGTCTATGCCATAAATGGTCCAGCAAATCCTCCTAAAACCAGCTTCCAGCTTCCTTGAAGGACCTCATGCCCAAAGCACAACTAAGAGCTTTTTTAAGTGAAACTGGCCTTTCTTCTTGATGATGTAACAATTATGATACCTGATGCCAGGTAAACATTTATGAAGTAGATGACGCCTTAAACGTTTCAGGCAAAAACATTTTAAATAGATACCCCCACAAATCCAGTGTCACCTGTACATTCTATTGCAATACAATCAATAATTCTGCTGTATTTCACATTACCAATAGTTACATCATATACTGTAAGTGAGTTTAGTTTTGTAATGCATTTTCAAAAGTACAACGTGCATTTAGCAACAACAATATGAGGGAAAGGAGTCTGTGACACAGTATGAATGAGCTCTGGTAAACCGACGTGTCCCGCACAAACAGGCAGAACACAGAGTTACCAAAATGCCACACAGCCCGGCAAAGACAGTTTGAAGGTCATACAAATACCAACCGGTCAAAGCACTGCTGGAGCTGGTCGTTGTTCCCTTAACGTTTTTCCTTTCCTGTATTTTGGTAGGCCTACTTGATATATTGGATGCATTATTGGGTTTTTACTCATAATTCTTTACATACTGTATGTTTGGGCGGCTGTGGCTCAGTGGTGGAGCCTGGTTGCCTGCCAATCGGAAGGTTGGAGGTTCAATCCCTGGCCCTGCAGTCCCATGTCGAAGTGTCCTTGGGCAAGATACTGAACCCCGAGTTGCCCCCGATGCTGCGCGTTGGAGTGTGAATGTGTGTGAGTGTTTATCTGATGAGCAGGTGGCACCTTGTACGGCAGCCTCGGCCACAGTGTGTGAATGTATCCTGTATGATGTAAAAGCACTTTGAGTAGTCGTAAAGACTAGAAAAGCGTTATATAAATACAGCACAATTACATTTATGTAGTACCAACTAAGTTTTTAATTATATAACTTTGCTTTAGATGTTTATCCCCCTGAGCAGGTTTGATGGCTATGTGCTTATCTCCTAAATGTCCGCCTTGAAGTCAGTGTGCACTGCAGTCATCATTCTTTTTATCTATGCTTCCTTGCACCCACATGCCAGGGTTTTTTCTTACTATAACAGCTACAACTAGTCTTCTACAAATCTAGGGAAAACATTGCATGTGATGTGTGTATAAAATATAATCTTGTCAACATTACTCGGAACCACTGTTCATTATTATTTGGTTACTGCAGAATTGCCCAACAGTCCATGGGAGATCAGTAATGTCTGTGCATGAAGGATTTCTTGATGCCATTCACGCTGCACACATTGAAAATATTGTCAGAGCTTTATATTCAGTTTTAATCATATCTACAAGGCATATCACAGAAAAGGATGGCTGTGTGAAAGCAATCAGTGCCACTTAATTTGTTAGGCCAGTGGACAAGATTAAGTTTTGCATTGTTCATGGGCACTGCTGTAACGGATTTGCACAAATCACGGATTGATTGGGGAAAAACATACACTACATAAATGGGTAAAAAAGTTGTAGACGAATCGTGTGCAGAAAATGAGATTTTAAATTGCCTGCATACAAGCTCTACAGATTCATGAGGGACAAATATTTCAAGTACCACTTAGTAATGTAAAGTTGATTGGAACTGTCCTTTCTGTGATAAATGATCCTGGTAATGAATTGATCTTTATCCTGGGATCACTGCATGCAACGCTGGGTGTAGACAACAGTTGGGAGTCCTACTGTAATCCCATACCGCCTGTGCATCCAGCTGATAAAGTGTAAAGTGAATGGTAGCCCTGTGCAGTGTTGTCCTATCAATCATGACTGGGTCAAGTGTTTGAGGCTGCAGAGTGTGGACCTGAGAGGGTCTCCAGGGGTGTTAATGTGAAACAGGAGAGGTTCTGATGGAATTTGGTAATACTAAGCACAGCGAGAGCCTCCTTTACCCCTCTAGCTACTGTCATTGTATGTGCACCGTGGACTGTCTTTATGTGACCTCACAGCCTGAGCTAACAACTGTGTTTGTTTGTGATGTACTTTTCCCCCCTTGTCAAAACTGCCATTGGCCATTTTTCTTGAAACTCTAACCAGAAAAAGTTATAAATGGAAAATCACCTGCTGAAAAATGAAAGTTCTTAGTTTACTTCAGCCATGACAAATGCTGAGATTGTTTCTCTGTGACCTGAGTTTGTCACCTCAAAATGACCCTCTTTATGTTTGTGTACCCACATTGACCCATTCTGTTGTGGTCAGATGTGACTGCAGTCAGCAACCTCTTCACTACCTTCATATTCAACCTGTCACCTTAAATCAATCACCCAGTGGAGCGTGAAGAATACCGGTTTGGAGGCCTATAACTTTAAACTGAAACTCAAGCTGGCAATTTTGCAGATATACAGTATGTTTGCATCTTGCAAATGTCATGTTAAATTATTTTACTATTAGACTGAGTTACACCATTTATAGATACACATGATGTTGTCCTGTGTGCTGTCCTGATGAGCGTTTAGAGAAGAACATGTGAAATTGTAGATGTATGTATCAAGTGAGTGGTCTTCCTCCTTGGAGTCCTCGGAGCAGATGCTATAATAACTGGAGATTCATTATGTATTGCAGCATTAACCATAATTAGATTCATTAGGAACCCTGCAAAGGCAATTACTTTCACTGTAGGTGTTTATTGTAGTTATATTCACTGTGTTGAATTTGAGACCCCCAGTGGTTGAATCAAAAATGACACTGTGACAGACAGCAACGCATGCGGCTAGTCTCACATTGCCAGACCTCAAGATCTCTGCAGCGCTGGGGAGGAAGGTCTGACTACTCCCCAGATACATTTCAGGATAGGAGAAAACAAAAATGCTCTGGCTTGTTTGCATTTCTTTAAACCAATCACAATCGTCTTGGGCGACGGTGGCTCTGTAAAATAGCCTCGGGAAAGAACTTGTTTTGGTAAAACATTCGCGGACCGCAAAAAAAAACTCCACCAACAATATTAAATGAAGTTAACGGTTTGTACAATACGTGAGCTATTTCAATTAGCTGGATACGTCTATCGGCCCCAAAACGTCCCAATTAGACATATTCTTTGTAAATCTTCATCATCATCAGTGTTTTACCTTTTTTCAGCTTATTGTTTTTGTTTAAAAGCTCTAATGAACCCACTGCATGCTAACTGGACAGCAACAAACCGTAGGACAAAGTTAGCAACTAGCATTTAGCTGCTAAAGAGAGAGAGATTGTTCATAGACATTTCTTGAGACCATGAATAAAAGCTAAAAGAGAGTGAATATTGGACTTGGAATGTTGATCCATGTCTGCTGGATGTGTAAATAGGCAGCTGTTGGCTAACACATTCAACACAACCATTTTATAAGCTAATGATTTTTCAGATGTTTTGTTTACAGTGAGTTGCACTGTGCACAGTCAAAGTAGCCCAAAAAACAAGGGTTTAAGGTCCCAATCCTCTTGATTAGACAACACGTGGTTACAGTATGGGTGGTAACAGAAAGTGGCTATTAATAATACAGACTTCTATCAAAACCTGACACATGTATCGACCACTTCGATCGTCACCTTTGCCATGAACTGCCACTCTGTCAGAAATGCAGAAGAAAATGTCATAAAGAATTCATGTCACATTGTTTTGAAAGAAAACCAGGATTTCAACCAGAAAAGTATTAGTGCCCGGTCGAAAAAGGGTTTTTAATATTATTATTTTTTCTTGCGGTTACAAAGGTTGCAATTCACTGGCAGAAACCCTGCCACCAACTGTAATTATGCTAACTCTTGTAATTGTCGGTTTTTGCATACGGTTCAACATAAGGTTGGGTAACGTTCACTTTTTTTCCCCACAGTACAGGTAGCGATACCAGTACCGTACCTGGAATTTGGTTCAATATAATGCATGTTTTTTTTTTATTACTTTCCCTCTGTAATAACAGTTTATTTTATTTCAGTTGTAAAAAAAAAAATAAAAAAAATTCTACACCTATTTACTCAGAACATTGTGTTATTTATTTAGAACATTTTACACTCCACGCAACACCCCTCACCCATGCCAAACCCTTTTCTAAAAACTATCTAATAATATTAATTTGTTACATTGCACTGTATTTTTTTTTTCTGTATCTTATTCTAGCTTTGCCTGTTTTTATTTTCTATCGTTTTTTTTAATGTAAAGCGTTTTGAATTGCCTTGTTGGTAAAATGTGCTATAGAAATAACGTTGAGTTGCCCTACAACCTCAGCCTGTCAGTCAGTCAATTGGGCATAGTGGTGCCTGCCTGTCAAAGAAGAATACAGCCATACCACACAGCGACTGATTTCGCCTCGCCATTATACACGTCGTCTTCGTGGAGTTTTGAAAAGTTTAACCACACTTGCAACCACTTTACCAGCACAGCCGTGACTCACTGTGACTTTACCAAATGGCAGAGTCTACGTTTATACTGTTCTCGCTGAGGTGTAGCAACTCCAACTAAACAGTGAGCAAAACTCTCTCTATTTTTGAACATGAAGAAATCCTGAATTCTTTGTATGCACATTTATTTACTTCACATTGTGTTGAACCCATACATACGTGATGAGACAAGAGAGTGAAACTAGGAAACAAACAGCAAGATACTGTAATGAGCTAAGCCACCTAGTTTTCATGAACACTACTTTCAAAGCATGAAATCAATATGCTTAAATGTTAACTTAGTCAGAACAAAGGTTTTATACATACAAGCAATGCTTCTGCTGGGGAGGCAACGGGCAGGATGCATTTTAAGTGGCGCAATTAACCACTCTGTCATTTCTAAGGCTTTCTAATATGGTGAATTCATGGATGTAGGTGAATTCTAACGTGGTTTCCTACTTCCTGTTTTACCACATTAAACAAAACGTCAAAATAAGAGTCTGCATGAACTACTTTCTGTTTAGCTCAGTAATCAAACGTCAAAATAAGAGTCTGCACAAAACTGAAAGTATACCAAATTAAAAGCATACAAATTAACTTAAATGCTTGAAGGGCTGAACGTTTTCGCAGCTCTGCACGTTTGTGTGCTTGTGTGTGTGTGTGTGTGTGTGTGTGTGTGTGTGTGTGTGTGTGTGTGTGTGTGTGTGTGTGTGTGTGTGTGTGGTGTGTGTGTCGGAGGTCCGCTCTCTGTCAACATGCAGAGAGGGCAGATAAGCTACGTAAATTGGTCCTCGGTATAACAGCTGTATAGAGGGGCAATTACAGAATTCAGTTACACTGTTGCTGAACAGCCAGCTTTAAATAGTATCAAAAAATGTATAATATAAATATGACAATGTTCAGGATGTAGCTAAGCCATCAGAATAATTGAAAAATATTATATGATCATATGACAATTCTACACATAGGTGCTAAATTTTATTAAAAAGAATAAGAAAAAAAGTTTTTTCATGGATCCAGGATACTCTTCATCCTGATAAAGTTCCCTTAGCCTTTGGAATTAAAATAACCCCATATCATCACATACCCTTCACCATACCTAGAGATAGGTATGGGGAACTTTCCATAAGATCATCTCTCAATGCCAATCTAACATTGCCTATCTCTAGGTATGGTGAAGGGTATGTGATATGTGATCCAAAGGCTAAGGGAACTTTATCAGGATGCATAGTATCCTGGATCCATGAAATAACTGGCCTTTAAAAAAAACAAATGTGCCTGCCTCTATGGGAATTTAACATGGGGGTGTGAATACTTATGCCCCCTGTATTTTAAGGAAGAACATGTATTTATTT
>NC_045746.1:6601341-6604610 GCF_008692095.1 Etheostoma spectabile
ATTATTCATTCACAAAGAAAACTGGTGTCCTTAAAAGGTTGGATTTTCCGAAATTTCCAAAAGATGTTTTTTGATTCCTCTTTTTAAATCAACTTTAGCATGGGTGTGTAAACCTTCTCAAGCCACTGTATGTGTTCATTTATAGTTTAGACTAAGAAAGAGTGGGATCTAGAACATTTAACTGGGGCTGAAAAAAATTCTCAGGCTCATGATGCTGCATACTAACGGAGTTCATCCACCTTTACATTTAGCACATCCTGATTGGTTGCTAGCTCAGAAACATTTTCTCAAGCTCCCTATTACATCTGTCTCATTACCGGGTTTAGTGCAAGTCATACAGGAAAAACCTGTGCACCTTGCAAATGCTTATTTGAATGCAAAGCTGAATGCTAAAATGTATTCCACCACTCAGTGCCTGAAATAATTAGCCTGTGCCAGATCTCTTTTCTTCTGTGAATGATTTCATCATTTAGAGTTTTATAGCTATTCCCTTTTTTCACAGGCTCAGTTAATAAGGCAATGATGCACATTTTCTGAGAATATAAAGAGTCTCCCTATAACATTGGGTATAATTTGTCCTACAAATGGCACTTGAGCCACCCTTTTCAATCATATCACTTGATAGCTGTACAGCTACCATCAACTTTTAATTAAAGAGACGAGGGAAACTATGATGTATATTTTAGACCTAATTAGCATGCCGACTCAGGGGAGCGAAGTGATTAGATGAGTAAAGACTCCCCATGGATGCTGCAGACGAGCACACATACAAATGCATACACACACACTCACTTGCATTCTGGGGGCGTTTGCTCTTGGACTCCCAGCCTAGCAGCACTCAAAGCAATGTTCCACTTTGGTGTGACATTTTCATTTGCAGTGCGAACTTTCTATTCACCTTCAGCGATTCAGGCTTTTTCCCCAACTTTCTTTATCAATAATTGGAGTCAAGCACAATTATCTATTGAAAGAAGAAGACAGAACACATACACACGGTACTATCAATAACATCAAAGAGCTGTTGTTGTAATGTGGCCACACAGTGAATAAAAGAGCATGAGAACAAGGCAGAGAACAATGCATACAATAGTGACTTCAAGCACGGGCACGCCTCAAGTCCAAATAACCATGATGGAGTTTGCACAGGTAAAATAATGAAATTGTGGCTAAAATCACAATGCTGAGGTCATGTGTGAAGTGAAGAAAAACAACATGAGTAGCACAGCAACAATGGTGTCCATAATTGGCTGAACAAAAAAAGCCAGAGTTTCAGATAAACAGCGCCATCCGGCAAACACTCCCTCTCTTCAGGTAATCATCTAACCCTCCATGATGTTCATCTGTCTTGCTATGCCAAAAACTCCAGTATATTATTTCAGCACAGCCTCTGTCAATCTCTTTTTCTCTGAGCAGTGCTCTGACTGTCAGTAGGAGGAGAGCCTGTCATGTTGGCTGCTTACAGTACCTATTAGATATCAGTGTTACCCCTCCTGATGACGTAATGTCTGTAGTTCAATCAAACAATCCATTTAGATCCATTGTCACGTGAAATCATATACAGTGGTGCTCAAAAGTTTACATACACATGCTTAAGTTGACTAAAAAGAGGAATAAAAAAATCATGTTTTGGAAATTTATTTTAATACCTAAATTAAAAAATGAGGTAAAATCCACCTTTAAGGACACCAATTTTCTTTGTGAATGAATAACGTATTGTAAATAAATAAATGTTCTATTTAAAATACAGGGGTCATAAGTATACATACCCCTATGTTAAATTCCCATAGAGGCAGCAGATTTTTATTATTAAAGGCCAGTTATTTCTGGATTCAGGATATTATGCATCCTGATAAAGTTCCCTTGGCCTTTAGAATTAAAATAGCCCCACATCATCACACTTCACCATGCTTAGAGATAGGCATGGGATACTTTCTATAAAATCATCTCTCAATGCAAATCAAACCGGTATTAGTCTAACTGAAATAAAACCATGCCTATCTCTAAGCATGGTGAAGAGTATGTGATGATGTGGGGCTATTTTAATTCTAAAGGCCAAGGGAACTTTATCAGGTGCATATACCTGAATCCAGGAAATAACTGGCCTTTAATAATAAAAATCTGCCTGCCTCTATGGGAATTTAACATAGGGGTATGTATACTTATGACCCCTGTATTTTAAATAAGAACATTTATTTATTTACAATACGTTATTCATTCACAAAGAAAATTGGTGTCCTTAAAGGTTGGATTTTACCTCATTTTTTAATTTAGGTATTAAAATAAATTTCCAAACATGATTTTTTTATTCCTCTTTTTAGTCAACTTAAGCATGTGTATGTAAACTTTTGAGCACCACTGTAATATACAATTTCAGTGAAATGTAATACAGAAAGTTTCTCCAATGTATGCAATAATAGCAGTAATAGAATAGCATAAGCTAATAATTGTGATAAATAATCGTGATCTCAATATGAATCAAAATAACTGTGGCTTTCATTATGTCCATAATCGTGACAGTGTGACTTTAATTGCTGTGCGCAAAATAAAACGTTCAGTTCTTTTCCAACAGGATTGTTATGTTTGCTGGAGATGGCTCAATGTTGTGAGAGTATGCCTTAAACTCTTCAACCCATCAATACAAATGCATGCTGCATGGCCACGCATTGTTGAAACCCATAAACTTTATTTGAAATTCTTGTCAAGATTTTTCCAAAGAAGTTCCATAAGTTAGACTGAATCTTTGAATTGTTTTAAAAAAATGAAGCAATACTTGGAAAGATCTGGCACAAAATTTATCACAAAAAGTAAGTAAATTTGTTTTTTGGTAGATTATTTATCTGTTGTAACAATGTTTTTTGGCAACACATCTTATACCGTTGGAAAGCCTGTTTAGTTCGATTTCAAATGGAGCCCCATTGGTAAAAAACATGCATTCATGGAATGAGCAGCAGAGCTGAGTATGTGGGTTGCGCCCATAAAAAAACTGCTAAATCTTCTCTGCCATTGCCAAACAGCTTATTCTGTCATTGACTTGTTTGGTGGATTGGATGATTGAATTTTAAAGAATCAAGACATATTGACGCCGGTCACCATCCTGGTCACACACTGCTGGCATCCCATTCTTCAACCAGCATTAGTCGCAAGTCAGCCAACGTGGTTGTGTTGGTCACTCTGGCACAAACAGCATGCCCAAGCTGATCCCACAAGTGTTAAACGGGTTGAGGTCAGGACTGCTGGTAGGGCATTCCATCCTCTCCACTCCCACATTC
>NC_045746.1:6604620-6610740 GCF_008692095.1 Etheostoma spectabile
GTCTCTGATAAACCCCACCCTGTGGGGGCAAGCGTTGTCATCTCTGAGGATAGAGTTCAGTCCCAGACTGTGGAAATATGGGATGGCCAATGGTTGCCATCCCGTGACTGGTTACCTGGGCGTACCAGAAGCTCAAAACAAGAGTCCACAGCAACAGCAAAGACGACTTGGAAAACTTTTATGGGCGCAACCCACATACTCAGCTCTGCTGCTCATTCCACTGTGGCAACAGACAAATTTAGTTTCAAAAGACGTTGGAGGCAGCAAAAAAAAAACAACAAAAAAAACTATAAACTATTTAAAAATGGCAAGTTTGAGTTTGTTCAGGACATCTCCGCCTGTTGCTAGCAATGACGAGCAAGTTTTCACGTCACCTTTTGGTATCGCCTCAGCTCGCTTGGAACATTGACGGAGGTGCTTCTAAAATTCAAGTACCTGTTGGCAGGTACCAGGGACTTTTATTCATAATGGAAAACCAAAAAAAGCGAGTAGAGTCAAAGTGAATCGGGTAGGGACCATATAGTGGAAAAACGCCATTATTCAGGTTTTTCTGTGCAGGACATTGGGCTTACTGTGTCAAGCTCTGGTTGCTCAAAGGCTGGGAACACAGAGACCATCTGGCCTAAGACTTTACATAGTAGCCCAAATCTGAAGAGTGAGACTGCAGAAAACTAAGGGCAGTATGTGATCAAATGTATATAACCTAGGGATGGGTATCGGTACTAAACTGGTACCGGCTATGGACTGGTCAGTACCAAAGTATCGCTAAGCTACTGGGCAAGCGATACTGGTGTTTCCGCTATATTAGAGGCAGTCCACCACCAATACATTATTGCCGTTGCTGCTTCAGTATTTATTGAAATGTCATAATGTCATAATTACACGACTCTGCAGAGCTGTCTGCTCCACTGAAGCAAACAGTCATCTGCTCCATCTCCCCTTTGAGCAACTGGAACTAAAAAAGTCACTTGTCCAGGTAAAGACTTATCATTTTATAATTTTATTTTGTGTTTGGCTGATGCAGAATTTTAACAAACTGTTGAAAGCATTCAAATACTATCAACATTAATACAATTCAGTTATAACAGTAGAAACAAAGAATGGATTTTCCCTTCCACAAGAAAAAAGGATCTCCAGACGCCATAACTCAAAGTAATACTTTGCAGCTGATGTTTTACATTAGAGAGAGAATCTTATGAGCGTCACTGAGCCAATAAGCATGCAGCATGCATCTGCCAATATTTAGCCTAATTGATTGGCTGTCTAACGTTAATCTACATTGTAGAGACGTGCAGGAAAAACTACATAACACACAGGGCTCACTTAGTAGACGCTGAAAAATGGAAAATAAAGATTTGTACCGTAATGTGTAATGTTGAAATTTATTTTTGTGAAAAAGGATTTAATGAAATTGGTATCGAAATCGTTTGGGAAATCGTATCAAAGTCACGGTATTTGTATCGGCACCGGTATTGAAAGTTTTTTAACAATACCCAGCCAAAAAACACTGTATTAACTTACTGTTTAAAACGTTTTCCAGGTTTAGTGGGGGTGCATACCACTCAAAACCAACATATACAAAAAATAATAATAATAATAAAAAACTTAGTTATGTTTCCTCAGCATTTTGTTGCTAAACTATCTATAAAACGAGCTGTGACATTAAATCATTTGTTCCACGAATCCTAAGTCTTTTGGTGCTGTTTGTAGCAAATAAGCCAACTGAGAGAAAGTTATTGTTCATATTTTTCACAATGTTTAATGTAAGTAATGACAAAGTAGTGGGCATAGTGATCCGAGATGCACATTGCAAACCGTTTCTATGATGTATCTTAAGTTGTTAATTCTACGTATGTGTAATATCTGTAAAGCTGACTTTATTCTGATCAAAAGACTCGTTCTGCGAGACACAGTCCATTCACAGACTTATCCCTACTTTGCGAGCTGTGCCTTAGCCCATTGAATTCTGAAAAACATGTACACCCACTCCTCTATACTGAATTCATGTTCCCTACAGCATGTTTTTCTGTGCCTTTTTTGCTGGGAGAGAAAAGACTGATTGAAAGGTTTATAGATGGATACTCTTTACCTGATATTGCGGTTTGTGATTAGACATTCCCATGGATTATATGGTTTTGGTTTTCTATTGTTATAATGAACAAAGACAATTCTGTAATCATTTAACAACACATCTTTTCACACTCTCTCACTTTGTGAATTTGCCTTTGTTTTTTTAATCTTTACAAGGGATATTAAAATGAATGTGGCTAATTTTCTGGAGAACGTGATCCCTAACGTGATCCCCCTCACTTACACCAAGCACGACAAGAGGTGGACGGTGACCGTTATGGATGTGGTGCACGTCCGTCTCGGTGTCTCCGCTGCTTCACTGACTGACTAACTGAGGTGATGGAGATCCGCTTCTATTTATATATGTTTTTTAAGGTGAAACATGAGAGCAGAGATGTTAATGATTGTGTGAATCACGCTCATAATTCTTTGCACCGACACCATTGCAAAATGTCACGGCAACTGAGTGTGTGAAAGTTTCTTTTAAAAGCCCAACAATAATTGTGATGCCGTTTATGAATGAGTCGATTAATGCGGGTGGAGGATAAAGAACAAGCGCTATAACTACATATTCATGTAGTAATGTTTTTAGTGACCTGCGCTGCCACCGCAAAAAACAATCACCTGTTTCATGATGAAAAGTGACTGCAGGGTTGACAAGAGGTTTTACAACCCTGTCCGTCGAGGGAGAAGTCTAATGCCCAATTAGCAACATTTGCAACATTCGCCTAAATAGCAACCTTTACCAAAATACTGCTGGTTTTGTAGTGTTGGCACTCCAAATCTCATGCCCGCAGTGTGCCACAGAAGCATTAATTGAGGCTAGGGCTGTCCTTAAAGATTATTTTTGTCATTGATTAATCTAACGATTATTTTTTCGATTAGTCTATTAATCTAACAATTTCTAGTATTTGACATAAAACCCAAAATGGTTATGACATGGATTTATTTCATCATTGGAGTATACTGCAGTTAAGATGATCACTGGCAAATGTTTTTTTGCACCAGTGTGGGGGCAAGCAAAATAATTGATCACTTCAGAGGCTCCAAAGGTGTGTGCGTCGGTCTCAGGGCTGCCGTGTGTGTGGGTGGGTGGGGAGTGTGTGGTGGAGCGAATGAGAGTGACGGGGATTAGCTTCAGAGTAAGTAGCCACTCTAAAGTCCTAGTGAAAAGAAACAAAGTGTCTCCCCTGTGCTATCTGACCACAGTGGGAAATATGTAGCAGGAGAAGTTGACCCCCTCCTTGATTTCATGTGGTTAATGGAGAAGGAGAACCAGGAAATGAGTTTGGGGGGAATGCAACGCTAGCAAGCCACAGCCAAGCAACGTGCATCGCGCAAAGTGTAGTTCCATTTTTTCAAGAGCTGCAAGTCAGGCTACGGCCTAGGGTCCGTATCTCCACATAGCTACGTACAGCCCCGGCGTAGATTTAACGCAGAAGCATAAATCACGCTTTAGATGACCGTTGGCGATGTTTTTTGAGCTGCAGCCTCCTTCAGACAAATCAATGCATACAGACGCTGCCATCTTCCTCTATTCCCACGCATCAACGCATGTTAGGCAAATCAACGTATTTTTGTAACCGATGACATTGATTACGTCAGTGAATTGTCCCAGCCCTAATTGAGGCACAAACAATTATCGCTTTCAGTGTGTTTGAGTCTGGGAGAGGCAGGGCCTCACCCTGTGCAGCTTCAGAGGTTACACCTGATCCTGAATCACAAACAAGGCTCTTGTAAGAACCATAGACTTAACCTTAAACCGGAGTACCACCGTAATATCAAATACCACAAAAGCATTAAAAACTTGAAAAACATCCCTTTTAAAGTACATTTAGAACAGATTAAAAAAGTGTGATTAATTTGCAATTAATCGCGAGTTAATTATGGATAATCATGCGATTAATGACAATTAAATATTGTAATCGATTGACAGCCCTAATCTTAATACAGACACACAGGGATGCACAGTACCTGCTACACAGTCTTGCAAATGGTGTAATGCTTTTTCACTGATTGACAACTGGTTGTGGCAACATGTCAAGAAATATAGCAATAAGACCAGGTCAAGAAGGAAGAGAACTACTAATGAAGGTTAACTTCGAAATGTTTATGAGTAATGAAATGCATTCAATAACTAAATAAATGTAAACAAAAGACTCCATACCTTTAAGACTAAAAGACTGGACACAACAGGATTTAAAACATCAATTCATTCTAATGGAATTGTAGCAATCACAGAAGGATTATGAATCTGCTAGAAAGCAAACATTTCTCATGAGTTGGGGTGTTGATTTGAATGTAAATTAGGAGTGCTGTGTGCATCCTGAAAGATACTGTCACCTGTGATATCAGCGTTGTAGCTCCTGTTCAGCCGACCTCTGACCCAAAAGTGTTTACGAATTAAATATTCAGCATGAACAAACGTGAGAACAAATGGTGCATCACTTCAAACAATCGGATCCAAGTTTAAAGGTCCCATGACATGGTGCTCTTTGGATGCTTTTATATAGACCTTAGTGGTCCCAATACTGTATCTGAAATCTCTTTTATATAGACCTTAGTGGTCCCCTAATACTGTATTGAAGTCTTTTTATATAGACCTTAGTGGTCCCCTAATCTGTATCTGAAATCTCTTTTATTAGACCTTAGTGGTCCCCTAATACTGTATCTGAAGTCTCTTTATATAGACCTTAGTGGTCCCCTAATACTGTATCTGAAGTTATCTTTTATATAGACCTTAGTGGTCCCCTAATACTGTATCGAAGTCTCTTTATATGACATTAGTGGTCCTCTTATACTGTATCTGAAGTCTCTTTTATATAGACCTTAGTGGTCCTCCAATACTGTATCTTAAGTCTCTTTCCCAAAATTCAGCCTTGGTGCAGAATTCCAGCCACTAGAGCCAGTCCCACCATGGGCTTTTCTTAGTATGTGCCATTTCTGAGTCAGTAGCTTTTGAGAAGGAGAAAGGGGGGGTTAGGTGGAGGCTGGGGGTGTGGCCTTGACCAACTGCCACTTTGCTCATTTGAAAGACATAATGTCTCTCTCTCTCTCATGGGTGGGCCACATTCTCTGGGCGGGCAAAGCAGAGAAAGGGGAGGTAACCAGATCGGCCCATCTGAGCTTTCATTTTCTCAAAGGCAGAGCAGGATACCCAGGGCTCGGTTTACACCTATCACCATTTCTAGCCACTGGGGGACTATAGGCAGACTGGGGGAATTGATATTAATGTTAAAAAAAACTCAAAGTAAAAGTTTCATGCCATGGGACCTTTAACAATAACAGCAATGTGAATTTTAAACCAATGTTTTATTTATTTGCTTGTCTGCAGGAAGAACTTGCTACTTATGAACTTTGGCACAAGCATGAACTTTTTTATCTTCAATTAGACATTCAGTTGTTTCTTTGCTGCTCACTAAGACATTCCAAAGTAAAAAACTAAATATTACCATTGCATTGCCAGTACTGGAAGTAGCTACTATAACATTGTGTGCACCAGGAAACAAAGGGCCAAACCAATTGGATTTCCAAATGTGAATAAAACAAAAGATGTAATCATCAGCTGTTGGCTGTAGATAAATGTAGAGGCATAGATATTTCTTCACAGCCCAAGCAAACTAACTGCGATGTTTAATACAAACAATGACAACTTTAATTATCCCTTATCAGCTTAATTGCACGTAGACTTTTTGTTGGAGCCACTTTGCAGTCCGAAGATATTGAGCCAAGGAAATTAGACAATTTTACACAAGCAAGCCAGGAATGTTGAAGCTTGAAGGAATACAAAGTAATTATCTCTTTTATCCTATCAAAATATAATAAAATGTGAGCTGAAAACGTGTATAAGAAATATCACTTAATGACATGAAGACGTGTAGTAGTAGTTTGTTTGTCGTTAAGATGGAAAAGGAGATAAGAAACGTAATGAACAGTGAATTGAGGGTAAAAGTCAATTAATCACTTTAAATTGGTAAATGTAGGATAAGAAAAAAACAAGTCCTCCAAATGATCTGCTCTGACGTCCCAATCAACGGGAAGATATAATTT
>NC_045746.1:6610750-6615769 GCF_008692095.1 Etheostoma spectabile
ATTCCAAAATAAATCTCTTATATGATGTGACACAAATATAGTTAAGGTTTGGCCCAAAATCAACTTAGGTTTGGGGAAAGATTGTGGTTTGGATCAAAATGATGACTTTCTTTAAGGTTAGGAGACCTTTGCAACGTCATAACATCAGCAGATGGTATTTGGGGGGCATTTAGTAAAATAAGTTCATCTTGGGAGGACAGTCTGACAAGAAAATTACATTTTCATTAGCTGGTTGTTTCTGGTGCAAATAAAGTCAAACAAGACAAGGTGGAAACCTAATGTATAGCAGGGTAACTGAAATTCAAGGCTTGTAAAGACTGTTTTAATAACATTTCAAACGATAGTCAATGCCAACTTCGTACCCATTCAGACAGACCGAAGTATGAGGGGAAAATGTCAAATCTGTATGAATTTAAAACCCTAGAAAATAATTATGTACAAGTAGACAACTTAAATTAAATAAAACATTTTATTTAAATGAACAGTTATAGTTAATACAATTTCCTGGATGTAATCTAATCTAATCTAATCTAATCCAATGTAATCCAATAAGTAGACAAAGATACACTACCGGTCAAAAGTTTGGGGTCACTTACAAATTTCCATGCCACTCCATTATAGACATAATACCAGCTGATCTGAGTGGGGGGGCTGATCTTTAATACAATATCTACATTGCCCATTATCAGCAACCAATCATCCAATGTTCCAGAGACACATTCTGTTTACTAATCTGATATCATTTTAAAAAACTAACTGAGAAAACACTGGAGAATCCTTTTGCAATTATGTAAGCACATAATGTAATTTGAAAACTGCTGACCGGGTTAAAAAAAAAACAATGCAACTGACCTCAGCTGGTATTCTGTCTATAATGGAGTGCAATGGAAATTTCTAAGTGACCCCAAACTTTTGACCGGTAGTGTATATTACACTACATAATGAGCACTTTTACTTTTGCTACTTTAAGTATAGTTTACTTTTGTACTATTACTTAGGAAGATGTTGAATGCGGGACTTGTAACTGACATGTAATTCGTAACTCTACAACACTGTTTTTCTACTTTTACTGCAATGCATGATCTGAGTAAGTCTTCCACCTCTGTAAATCACCAACAACAGTCGTGCATGAATAGCTGCACCAGTGTTCAACACTGAAAACACAGCTCAGTTCAGCGTTTACTTGCTGAGGGCTATTTCACAAAACCAAGATAAGGGATTAAGCCGGGATTTCCCAGTTATCTTGGCTCAATTTCGCCTTGACTCGCAGAGGCACCTAAGTTACCATGGAGATTTATTCTCTACAGCTAACAGCCAGGATTTATTAATCTTGGAGCCTTTTCTGTTCACTCAGCAATGGGTTTACCTTATTGTTATCAACTTGCATTAAAATACAACAGGTGCATATTGCTGTTCATTTGAGTACCGTTATTATTTAAAGTGGTGACCATTATTTTTTTATAATTATTCATGTGACAGCCATTGTTACTGTTATATTGCTGAATGAAGACTGCTGTTGATTATGATGTTAGAAGTTTTATAAATATATTACGGCAGTTGTTGAGATGGCCGATAAACTACAGGCAACATATAAAGTGCTATACATGTGTGATTCTATAGTTGACCAATACACCTTGAATTACTTTAGTTGATTCATTTTTTTTGTATTGTTTAACAACTATAATTTGGGAGGATTGTACACGATATATCTTAATTGTACAACCCTCCAAAATTATAGTCTTAGTTCCCGGGGCCAGTATCTAGTGTAAGCCACTGTACATTCATTAAACAGGGAGAGAACACCTCTAGGGTTTTTGGCCTTATATTTTTTAACTGATGAATATACTCTTAGATTCATTCTTACAGTGTGCATGAAATTTATCACTTAATTATCTTTATAGTTTCTGGATTTTAGAGTCCAATTTTTTCAGTGTCTCTTTTCTATGTCCATGTACTGTTTATGAGGGAGCAAAGCATATAACATGCAGGGAAGGAAACTCGTTCTCTATAGTAAAGAAAGAGAAACACGTGAGAAAAAGCGTGGCAGATAATAGCAGACCGACTGAATGATATATATCTGAAAATATAAATTTATGAACTATTGCTATTAACTGAAACCATTCAATGAGTCACTTGTCATTTGAAGAACGAACAGTTGTGCATTAAAAGCGAGAAATGGAAGTTAATGACTTAGGGAAATTATATTTTAGCCCATGAGAGAGAGAGAGAGAAACAGTGAAAGACATTTACACATAATATTCTAGCGTATTCCAGGGTACAAGCGGCCGAAATGGGTTTCCTCAGGAGGGGGGCTGGCGTCTCCCTTAGAGATAGGGTGAGAAGCACAGTCATCCGAGAGGAGCTCGGAGTAGAGCCACTGCTCCTTCGCGTCGAAAGGAGCCAGTTGAGGTGGTTCGGGCATCTGGTAAGGATGCCTCCTGGGCGCCTCCCTAGGGAGGTGTTCCAGGCACGTCCAGCTGGGAGGAGGCCCCGGGGAAGACCTAGGACTAGGTGGAGAGATTATATCTCCAACCTGGCCTGGGAACGCCTCGGGATCCCCCAGTCGGAGCTGGTTGATGTGGCTCGGGAAAGGGAAGTTTGGGGTCCCCTACTGGAGCTCCTGCCCCCGCGACCCGATACCGGATAAGCGGTTGAAGATGGATGGATGGATTCTAGCGTTGTAAAAGATTGATCTTCATGATAAATTTCCTGAGTAACATTATCTTCTGCTTACTTTAAAAGGCAAAGAGTACAACGTTTAATTTGTGAAAATGATTAGTAGCCTAATCCTCGAATGGTGCGATTATGACAGTTTCAGTTCAGAGCAGTGGCCAGTTAATGTATACGTTTAGGTTACTTACTTAAGCTACAGCACGAACAATACGTATTCTCCATTTTAACATCAGTAAATCTGTGATCGACCCCAAGTTCTGTTAAGAAAAGCCGTGAACTCCATCTATCCATCTTACTTCAGCCCGGTTCAACCTAGGCGCTCCTCCTCAGCCTGGCCTTCATGAAACCCACCAAGCCAGGTTGCACTAGGCCAAGCCTCGCTTTATCAGTTGTCCAGGATTTATAAATTCTGCTTTTGTGAAACAGCCCGCAGCTCTGCTACAGCAGCAGATAACCTTTCACAGTGAGGTCCTGCACAAATCAACACATGTTAGAGTCCGACGGCTGCTCGCTCTGTTTGTTTTAAGATGCATACGAGCAGATTAATGCGCTCACAGATCCAATCTGAAGGTGCGTTGAAAAATTGGAGCCAGTGATTTTAAAAATTCTTTCCTAAAAGGTGGAGGGTGGGGGTGTGGCCTTGACCAACTGTCATGCTTTGCGTGTATGAAAGCCATGATGTCTCTCTCATGGGTGGGCCAAATTCTCAGTGAGGGCAAGGCAGAGAAAGGGGAGGTAACCTTTCCCCTCATAAGGAGCAGATTCCAGATCAACCCATCTGAACTTTATTTTGTCAGAGAGGATACCCAGGGCTTAATTCTTCTAATTATGATGCTATTTAAAAAAAAAAAAAAAAAAAAACTGTTTTTATACATATCCTGAATCCATTACCAAAATGAAAGCAGTTAAGTGTGTTCTGTCATGTGCTGTGAAGCATGATATGAAGTGATGTGACATGGTAAACACTCACCAAATAATGGTGAGAACCAGCACTAAAGTGTGTTATGAAAGAACATAGCTTACTGTTTGGCATTGAACCAATTTTATATTATATATATTATATATATATATATAATATAATATTATATATATATATATATATATATGAACATTACGTAATGACATACTGTCACACCACCCCAGCCACATGACTGGAGATGGGCCCATGGAAATGAATGCTATCAGAGACAAAGTGTGATAAATGTGCTGTCAATAGAGATAGTGCGGTGCCACATCACAGTCCCCATCACAGCCCAGCAGAGCCAAAAGAAATCTCAGCGGCAGCATCAAACATCATATAAAGAGTGCATGAAATGCTGCCTTGCTGCAGCTTTGTGATAAACTGTACCATTTCTTCTACTTGCCTGTTGGTTTTTAACTAGATTTTTCTAACAGGGCTTGAGCCTAAGGACGTTACAACATCCTGTCATCCCAGGGCCAAAAATAAATAAGATTGGGAAGGATGAAGAATATTTTTTGCATGAACTTATCTAAATCAATTTCCACCTAAATTGTGAATCAAAACAGTTATGAAAATTAAAATATTCTGGTAACACTGTTCCCTCAGAGTAACATTAACACTGGTTGTGCTTTTTTTCCTGACATCGCATGTACGATAGTTACATCGTAAGACGTTGCAATGTTGATGCTCATCCTTTTTTGCTGCTTGATAGAAAAGTAAACTTTCACCGTTCTCCTTGTGCATGATTATTACCGGCCGACCCTTACCCTTTAAGACAGGTAGCCACATAGGCAACGTGTGTATGTGACATGTCCGACGGGGGTTGTTATGGGAAGTGAGTCTCTCTGTGTGTAGAAAAGAAGGCAGCCGCTGCCGCTGACACAGTGATGCACATACTTTGATGGGTAGTCAGTGTTTTATGTTTGCTGCAACTACAATCAATCACCTGATTAATGCAACACAATCACAATGTCTCCCGGCCATTTCCCCCTACAGAAAGCTGCCACTAGCCAGGCTAAAGCTAATATAGTTAGCCTAATGAAACAAGGGGTCCTTCTCGTTATGGTTTGGAGCCGGAGCCCTGGAAACGTAACACTAATCTACTAGATCAGACACAGACTTTTGTAGCAAACGTAATTTACACTGGTTTAATTGTTCTTGGATACACAGAGTTTGTTGCTAGTGCATGTGACATGCAGGTCTGATTAATTTATCAAACAAACAAGCTGACTCCGCTACTAAACCACAACCTGAAATTTAAAGGAAGCAACATGCAGTCATTGTCATACACTTTAGCCTGGATTGATAGTATAATATGAATACAATGGTGTCAACCAGCGTCTTGTTTTGGTGTTTGTTAAGCATTAAAGTTCAACAAAGAATGG
>NC_045746.1:6615779-6629782 GCF_008692095.1 Etheostoma spectabile
CATTAGAAAAGATCCTTTTTCATTTTTATCTTTTATGTAGATGCTCTCCCCTGCAAAATCACCCCTGTAGTCGAGAATGATTTATTATTTCCAAATAGAGCTATTGATGTCATCTTTTAAAAGATAACTTTTTCTTTTTTCATATCGCAATATATATTGCAGGGGGGGGGGAAATATCGCAATGTCAGTTTTTTACAATATCGTGCAGGCCTAATCCCAACTGAGGCAAAATTAACAAAAAAAAGAGAAACCTTTTTTCCACAACATGAACATATTATAAATAAATGAACAAAATGCAAAGGAATGTAAAGAACAAAGACTTTTTAGTGCAAACTGCATACTGACACAAAGCTTTAACAATAAACTTTGTGTTGTCAACAATTAACTTATGAAGAACTAACTTTAATGCAAAGGAATGTAATTGCAAAACAACCTCAGCCTGTCAGTCAGTCCCCGGGGCATAGAAACCACTGTTGTGCCTGCTTGTCTCAAAGGAAGTGCAACGTCAACTGCACCGCGACTGCTTTCACCTCGCCATGAATATCATATCGCTGTCTGCGTGAAGTTTTGAAAATCTGCACCCACATTTGAAACCACTTTATTGGCATTGCCGTGACTCACTGTGACTTCAACAAAACTACAGAGCCGACATAGTTTGCTCGAGTTTACTCCGTCGAGACCTCTGCACGCACGTGTGTGTGTGTGTGTGTGTGTGTGTGTGTGTGTGTGTGTGTGTGTGTGTGTGTGTGTGTGTGTGTGTGTGTGTGTGTGTGTGTGTGTGTGTGTGTGTGTGTGTGTGTGTCAAAGCTCCGCTTTGTCAATATGCAGCGATGTCAGATAAGCTTGCGCGCTCTCAGGTACCGAAAGATAAATCATTTTTCGATACTCATAGGATCGGAGTATTTTGTTCGGTGCCATAAAAGTATCGACGTTCGCTGCCCAGGACTAAGCCTTCTAAACCCGGGAAGAGTATTTACTGTTGGAGTGATTTTAAATGGCAATTGCGTCCTGTGGTGAAATACTGCTGAATTATTTTACCGTTACCTGAAGTACGCGGACACAGGAAAACGCAGAGCAGAGCCAGACCCCGACACTGGAGCGTCCCGTGTCCCATCCGCTAACATGGAAAGGGATTTATGACCTATACTGCAGCCAGCCACCAGGGAGCCATCCAGATGTTTTGGCTTCACTTACACATCATTTTCAACCCAGCTGTGT
Source organism: Etheostoma spectabile (assembly GCF_008692095.1). NCBI lineage: Eukaryota > Metazoa > Chordata > Actinopteri > Perciformes > Percidae > Etheostoma > Etheostoma spectabile. The sequence goes on from NC_045746.1 coordinate 6,616,998, forward strand.
TTTTCTCCGAGACAAAATGGTTGTTATTCCGCGTCTCAACAAAAAGGTTTTCGAATTTGGGCGCCTTTCATCTATGAAGTAAACAAGCGTTCCCGTGTTGGTCTTGGTCATAAGACTTACTGAGCAGAGGGAAAAGTGTGGAGACATAGTTTCACATTTGCTCACTTTTATGAGCCCTAACCTGATTGGGCAGCTGGCTGACTGTATTTACTCGCCCGAGATAACTTTTAATTGGCTCAGGGCATCTGACAATCCTTATTGTTGGAAATTCTAGAGGGAACTCACTTTAAAAGTATTGGAGACTACTACAATTTCAGTGAAATTGTCATTTGTTCTGAATAGGCTGTGGTGGCAGACAATAGCATACCTACAGCTCAAATGCTACAATGTGCCAAATCAATCCCACTTAAACCCGCATAATGACCTAATTGCAGCCACAGCCTGTGGGGATCTAAGGAAAATGAAAAGACACCACACTGTTATATTCTTATATTTTTTTGTGTCAACACTGCAAAGGGATTGCTTTAATCTTGTTGCACAAGTACCGTGTACTTGTGTATAATGACAATAAAGGCATTCTATTCTATTCTATTCTATGCCATTTCTTTTTTAGTTATTGACTGTGTCCTTATCATGCCAGGTATAGGATCGGTCTTTTCACCACGACTGACACAAGACGGCCATCTGAATGCCTACATTCACAGGGTTGCAGTGCCAGCCGCTGTTCTTAAGTCGTTTTAAGGCTGCACTACAACATTTTGCAGCCCCAAGTGGCCACATAAGACACTAGTGTGAATGTAAGAAAGCCTGAAAGACTTGGCCATGTGAACACAAAGGTTGAAATCGCAATGATATAAGAAACTGTTTTGATTCAAACTTTTCTAAATAAGACACTGGCCTGCAGTTGACACAATTCAATGATTAATGTGAAGAAATTCATAATGGAAAAAAAAACTTTTAATACAACGTGAGTCTTATCTTCAGATTATTGGTAATAAAAATGATTTGGTAATGCTGAGAACAACACTTCCACTGGCAAGACAATGAGAACAAGCAAGCATCCTCCATCCAAGTACACTTATCCTGGGAGCAGCTCCAGCAGGGTAACCCAAACCTCTCTTTCCCGAGCCACATTAACCAACTTCGACAGGGGGATCCCGAGGCGTTCCCAGGCCAGGTTGGAGATATAATCTCTTCACCTAGTCCTGGGTCTTCCACGAGGCCTCCTCCCAGCTGGACGTGCCTGGAACACTTCCTTAGGGAGGCGCCCAGGAGGCATCCTTAACAGATGCCCAAACCACGTCAACTGGCTCCTTTCGACGCGAAGAAGCAGCGGCTCTACCCACGGATGACTGTGCTTCTCACCCTATATCTAAGGGAGAGCCCCCCCTCCTGAGGAAACCCATTTCGGTCGCTTGTACCCTGGAAGTCGTTCTTTCAGTCATGACCCAGCTTTCAAGATAATAGGTGAAGGTAGGAACAAACACTGACCGGTAGATCGAGAGCTATGCCTTCTGGCTCAGCTCTCTTTTCGTCACAACGCTGCAATAAATTTAAATGGAATACCGCACCCGCTGCACCGATTCTCCAACCAATCTCCCGCTCCATTGTCCACCCACTCGAGAACAAGACCCCAAGGTATTTAAAGTCCTTCACTTGGGGTAAGACCTCATTCCCTACATAGAGTAGGCAAACAAGCAATTTAGTAATTTCATCAGAACCACTTCTGTTTGCAGGTAATAAGCCCCAATTTTGTGAAAAATAAGTGAAACCTCAAACAGTGGAAAACATCTTCTTATATATGGGGACCATAACAAAAAAACATGTAGGGCTGTCAGACACCACCTACCAAGAGCCTGGGTCTGACAGAGGTTTTTTTCCTAAAAGGGAGTTGATCCTCGCCACTGTCGCACTGTTGCTTGCTATGGAGGGAACTGTTGGGTCCTTGTAAATGATGTGGTCTAGACCTACTCTATCTGTAAAGTGTCTCGAGATAACTGTTCTTATACTATGTAAAAAACTGAACTGAATTTAATTGAAACTTTGGTGAGAAACAATGAATATATTCAAAGCTTTGAAAGGTAGGGGAAAGGAAATGATGTGAATCGGCACACCGCTGTGTCTTGTATCATCTGTCAAACCTTTGCTGACAGGTGAGCAAGTAGCTACAAACGCAGGCGGAATGGAGGGGCCCCGATCCCGTGCATGTACTGCCCGTGCTGCTGGGAAACAGCTTGAACAGTTTCCCTTTAGCCTAATCAGAGCACTCGCATATGTACGTAGAATGACAACATTTTGATTTAGTTATTTAAAAAAAATAAAATTAGGAAACCAAACTAAGTCAATCATTCAGTTTGTCTGTTTATCCATATCTTCCGCTCTATTTTACCACTAAAACACACACACACACACACACACACACACACACACACACACACACACACACACACACACACACACACACACACACACACACACACACACACACACACACACACACACACACACACACACACACACACACACACACACACACACACACACACACACACACACACACACACACACACACACACAAAAGCGCTATCCGCCGATGAATAATGTCACATCACTGATCCCTTTTGCAAGGACAATTTTTGACTATGGTTTGACAACTTTTGAGAAATAATGGAGCATCAAAATAACAATTTGGACGTTGATTACCATGGCAACGGTAGCACTAGAAGAAATGCAGTCTAAAATAATTGTGACCGGACAGTTTGGACAGAATTTAGGCAGCATCTAATCATCCCCAGAATAAAATATAGAAGCTTGAAGGCAGTTTCTAGCAATTGCAGCACTTTAGGAGGCGTGCTTCAACTGCAAACTGTTGCTGAGGCAAATTGTTTACCCAAACGTATGGAGCTACATTTGTTTCTTTATTACATGCAAGAAAATAAATAATCTGAGAGAAAAAAATGTTTAAGAGAAACACTTGTTTTTGAGAGATTTTTTTTTCTTTTTTTTTCACACCGATAGCAAAAATTGATATTTGAGAGTTTTAAAAAATAATTTTGAGAGAGATTTTTTTGCTATTATGAAAACTCTTAAATATGTTTTTTCTCTCATAAAATGCTTTTTTGCTATCAGTGTGATAACTTTTTCTCTCAAACCTAAATTTCCCCTCCCTTCTCTCAGATCATTTATTTTCTCCCGTGTAATAAATAAACAAATCTAACTCCATAAAAAGCAGCTGTGTTGGAAACATCTAGCAGGCACACAGAGTCTACTCCAATACCGTAAATTAAACTGTTGACCTCGGTGGATTTGGTTTTTTTATTGTTTTTCTCTCTTGCAATGGAAATGGTGTTTTGCCCCACATGGCAGCAAGAGAAAACTGAAAGCTTCCAACTTAAATCCCCAGAAAACAGATGCCAAAAGGATAAAAGCAGGTCAAATTCTAAGGTATTTACAGTTTTTTTACAATATCGTGCAGGCCTATTGTAAACCATTATGGTTGGTCTTGTTAAATTGAGATTTTCTGACCACAAAGGCTGTGATGAAATGCAAAATATATACGATGCACCTCAGTACCGTGACCATGCCGAGACCAAGACGTTAAACATCACTGTGATTGAAGTACTTTGATATTGAATTGATAAATTCATGCAGCACCTATCATCATCATCTGGTCATACTATACAATGATGTATTATTTGTCTTTATCTGCTGTAGTATTCAACAAAGAGCTTAAAGTTATCGCATTTTAAATAGCAGCTGAAATGTGGGTTAAAATTAGGTTATTTTCCAAAATCAGTCAGCCCTACATCATGGTCATGACCGATGCTTTTTGGACTGGTTGACAAAGAGGAACGAATGATGTGCACCAACCTTCGTACACAGGGCTACGAGAGCTGCAAAGATAACTGGCTGTTTGCTAAAAAGGTGGTAGACTGTCAGAGTTGTTTGCACAGCTGGCCCCAAATTTACAAAAATCAGTTTATTCAGGTTTAAGTTTTAAATCGGCACATCCTGAGAGGGAAGACGTGACCGTGCCCAACACCAGAATTGTATTTGAGTAAACTTGTTAAATCGAGCGTGTGGTCCCAGAGTATGAGAGTATTAGGCTGGTGCGCTTTTTTATGAAAATCTTCCCTAATGCAGCTTTGAAGTGACATTCTTGGTAATCCATATAAGTTTTGTAGGCCATTTCAGCCCAAAAGTCACTGCCTGAGAAAGCAGAACAATCTTTTGAGTCTGACCCAGTAAATTATTTCCCCATCACTTCCTTTATAAGTTTGCTTTGCTACTGTAGTTGCTGAAAATTGTCTGGAGCCTTAATTCCTCCAGTCAGCAGGGGAAATCGGCAGTGCAAGGCACTCATGGCACTTCTTGACTCGTGAAGGGAATTATATGTAAATCACTTGACATCTTACCTCCCTTCTCACCTTCACAATGCAGATCACATTCCTGCAATCCAAATGCAGTGGGCTAAAGATTTGTCACACAGCAGATCAGAGCATGTGCCTTTTTACAGAAGCGAGTGGCTGCATTTCTGAGTGAAACACATATTGGTGTGAACAATATCGGCTCAGTGATTTGACTGATAATGCATGTCTGTGAAGGCGGGGGTTCAATTGAAAGAAAGACCTCAGTGTGTCAGGCAATCTGCTCGCTCAAACTGTTTATGCTAATCATTCCCATGTCAAGCGAGAGATGTAAGGCATGACATTAGATTGTTGAGAGGATCCTGCAGAAAAAAGGACGAGCTGGTTAACGATCTGAAAAGAAGCGAGGATAACAGTTATGACAGGACAGAAGGGACGTGACCATGACTTGAACGCTAACTGTAGAGATGTTTCATCAAAGACATGTGATGCTCCCCATTAGATTTTGCTGTCAGATCCTGTGGCACAAAAATCCCTTCTTGTTTTGATTTCAGCATCTTCTCACACCTCCTTAGTAACCACAGCCAATACTATGTGTATGTTTCTTCCGTTTGTTGACTGCGAGGCACACACAAAACTGCGACTCATGAACACAAGTCTGGAAAGCAGTCTGTCGACAGCACAAAGAGCTAACATGGCTAACAGGGTCTTTGAACGACATGGAAACTGTATTTTTGCACCCTAGCAGCCAGGCAAAGGCATCAGACAGTGTGTTGTGAGCTGTGTGTCTGCTTAGCATGCTCTGTGTAGGACAACCAATTTAACCCGCCAGTCCTCACTGTTATAATGCCCTGTGCCACGTCTCTCCGTTGTGAGCACCATCCAGCAGAGAGCAACAAACTCAGCAGACGAAAAGAGATTCAAACTGCAGTACAAAGTTAGCAAGTTAACTAGCCTTTAAGAAATAGATTGTATAACCTATTTTTATTTTACTACAATAAACCTTTTTAAATTAGTTAAAAGAAATGTTTTAATAATATTGTTTTTAACCGTTTAACTGATAGTATTAAGTGGTCAAGATTCTTATTGGTCGGTTAAATGTTTAATCATTTATATTCTTAGACCGATGGTGTGTGGCAGAAAGCTCACACAATGAATTTGATGGATACAACAAAAACAAGTTTCAAATTAGAAGTCAAATAATATGCATTTTATCTCACAAATACAAGTGGATTTGGCAACTTCAGATATGTTTTCCAAACATTGTTTGTGGGCAGTGCTCTTTAGATACCAATGACTATGCCAACTTTGTGCAGTGGGTCTTCTAGTTATAGCAAACGCATGACATAATGTCCTGTGCAGCAGAGGTTTTATAATTATTTTAAGCTGGCAATGGATTGAGCCATGTATCAGTTGGAGATAAAGAGAAAACAGTTTTACTTGGTACGAATGTCAGATTATTACTGTAAATTAATGGTGCGATACAAAAGATTTGTATTCATGCTTTTGCCCATAACAGTATAAGACAGCAGATATTGCACCAAATGAACAAGAAGCAATATACAAAAACAAAACCAATGCATAGTCAACATTGGCTGTCATATTTAGTATGTTTTGGCCTCAATATAACATTATCAAATCCATTCACATTGAGCCTACAAGCAAAAAAAAAAAAAAGAGTGCTGATGGAAGCACATGAAATACATCTTGGCCCCAGGGAGTGTTTTTTTTAAACTCTTCAGAACAACACAAGACACCCTCAGCACAATGAAATGATAAGGGACAGATGAGTGGGTAGGAGATGGGGGTGGCATAAAATGATTCACCATGGCCTAATTCACTCCATGGTCACTCTCAGTCCTAATGTTTCAGAGCAATTTTACACCCTTCCTTGATATGCTGGCTGTCGGCCTCAGCTTCACTCTCGGGAGACAAAAAGGCAAAGGCACCGCTGGCTCCCTCTCAGAGCACACGCTGCAGCCCAGTATTTCCACAGAGATGCCTCGCCGTCACTGCAGGCTCAGACAAACATGTGCCCAACAGAATCAGTACTACAGATGAGTCTGAAATCGTGGCTTGAGGCAAATTTCATGTACTAACTTAAACCCAGTCTTGCCAGATGACTACCGGTTGCTCCAACCGAGAGTCAGCGCTTTGATAAAGCGATGTAGAGCTGAGAGATGTTTGCAGATAATAATATGGTTTCCGCAATCTGATGAATATTAAAGGTAAGGGTTCAGCTTGGTTCACTGCCTAGTGATGATGGCTGGCCCGTAAGCGGGTTTGTTTGGGTTAGATGCCCGCCGGCTCATTCCACCAGGCCAGAGATGAAAAATCCAGTAGACTACTTAATATTGCACACCTCTACCTCAATGTTGATTTACACAGTAACAACATTTATCTATGATCTGTAGTTCTCAGTATAACTTATCAGTCTGTATAATATGAGCTCTGCTTTCCTCACACTCTGCGTACCATATCTCAACACAATGAGATGAACCGCTGGTGTTTCAGTGAGAAAATACTCACTTAACTCCTTCATCATTTCACTCTGACCAAATTGTGAAACGCTGTTTGACAGAATGAGGTTGGAGAGATGCCCATAGCACCATTGAGAGATGTCAAAAGGCTGTGTACGGAGACATTTCCATTCAACAGTCAGTGAAGACTGCCTCTCTTCTCCTCGACTTCTTTTCTCTTGATGGCTCAAACACCACATTAAAGAGAGGTCGGCTCACATTGGTCAGGTAGATCACAGGACAGGCAAACTGCTCAATATCCCCAATTAGAAAAAAATTCTCTCTCTCTGCACAGACCCTGAGCTTTAAAATCAAGAAAACAGATTATCCTGTTGGCTTTTGTGTGCAGAAGGCCAGAAAGCAGAGGAAAGCAACAGATTTTAACACTGAAATGAGGCCTCTGAGGGCCCATTTCTATAGAAAGAGTGAAGAGAAACTTCTTCCACCTGCACCATCTTGCCTCCTGGTTGATTATATTGCAATTCAACAGTGGAAAAAGCAGATAAAATCTAGTGGGCTCTAAAGTTCAACATGACGTCCAAACCACTTGATCTTTGGCCAGAGACACATCTCCTGCAAATTATAAATGCATTATTTAGTATCTAAATAAAAAAACATAGTGCCCGTCATCTACATGTAACATTAACTCAACGCATGATATGCAGCCTCGGCACCAGCTGAAGTCAACACTAACTGCTACATTGTTTTTTTCGATTAGTTGACTAATCTAACAATTCATTTTTTGATTGATCTAACAATTCATTTTTCAATTAGTGATTATTTTCCCATTGCTCAATTAACAATTTACACAAAACAAATTTCGATAAGGTTCATACGTCTATTTATCAAAATTGTTTAACACTGCACTGTTCAAGTAAAATACAATCCAACAACAAAATTAAGTCACTTTCAGGAGGAATACTCAAATAAAAACTTAAAGCAAACAGAGCCAGTGGAAAAAGAGTAGCCTGTATTTTGTAAAATAATGAATAAGCTCTTATTTAACATCCCAGCTCTTCTCTCTTTAATCTACAGTAATAAAAAGTGCAAATTTAGCAACATATGAACTCAAATGTATCAAATAAATCAACATCAAAACAAATTAACATTTCAAGCCACTTTCAGGAGGAATACACAATAAAAAAAAACGTAAAGTAAAAAAACAGTAAAAAAAAAAAAAAAAAGGGGGGGGGCAATTTTTCTTTCTCCTTTCTAACCCCCAATTTCCATCAACTGCGGCACGTCTGCGGATTTGTTCCAAAACGGCGGCAGAGTCATTAGGTTTCCTTTAAAGTTAATGTGTGTATTTCCACTGACTGCGTCCCAGCTCCGGGGATCCCTAGCCCTCCGGAGCAGATATGCAGAGCTGCTATTTTTGCCGGACGCCGGAGAGCTCCGCAGCAATTCATCACACGGCGGATAGTGAGGGACAGGAAGTTGAGCACAGAAACAAAATAAAACATCCGGTTAATTTTCAAAATAAAATAGACCATGCTCATGGCGGATCATATTTCCCTGCACTACACCTTGAAAACACAGCACAGAGTCGTTCCCCCTCTACTCCTCTGGATGGAAACAAGCTGTTGTGTTGTGTTTTTATTCTACATACATTTGCAAGATCTCGTGGGTCCTCGAGACTTCAGCTGTCAGTCATGGCCGCAGCTGTTTCGCAACAAATCCGGACCTGGTGGGTGTTGACGTACAGCGGAGCACGGAGCTGACATGCAGCGGAGCCAATCCGCAGCCGGGGGAAGTTGGGGGTAAGGGAATTATAAGCCCGAGCCCGCTTTAAAATCGGACAATTTTTTTCTAAAGGTCCCATGGCATGAAAATGTCACTTTGAGGTTTGACATTAATATGAGTTCCCCCAGTCTGCCTATGGTCCTCCAGTAGCTAGAACTGGTGATAGGTGTAAACCGAGCCCTGGGTATACTGCTCTGCCTTTGAAAAATGTATCACATATTATTGTACTCACATATTATGATTATTATTGGAGTGCTCACAATATTGTGTCCCTGCAGGTCAAGACACAAAATAAAGGTTCAATGTAGACACACACACACACACACACACTAAAGAAAACAGTCCAGCACTGGGCTCTCCATCAGATCTTTACTAACAGTCCCAAGCCCTTCAGGAAGACTTTTACTAGCCAAAACAGAAACTAATTGGTGTTGCTGAAGGCAGGTCTGTAGTGTATGACTCATTACATTTAGTTTTAATGAACTAGTGTAGTGTATGATTAGAAGTGCAGGACTAAAACCCTATGCCCTGGCACACAAGTCTGCTTTATGGTGTGACAAGTTGGGTCCTGGAGAGTTGGGAGAGTTGGTAAGTGCTTTCTGATGCCGCTCATTTATTTTTGAAGAATCAGTATTGAATCTTTAGAAAGGTGAGGAGAGGGGAACTTTTACTTCAGGTACTGATAACAACATCCAAATGTGACAAACTCAAATGCCCACTCCACTTCAAAATGCATCAACAGCTGAGGGTAACCAAATAATGATGCAGTTTATGAAGGATTAATGGCAGAACCCAGGGAAAAAACTTCAGAGGTTAAAAAAAAATACTGGAGCATTATTCATCAACCAATATGCTGCAACTCTAACAGCTATCTTTTATCATGCTGTGCTGGTTTATGTCCCGGAGCTGTACGCTTGGTGTGCTCCGCTATCATTAGACTGACAGACATGCATGGTTCCACCCGGCTCACTAGTGCACATCAACATTTTCCTTTCTGGTTGCTGCAGTGCGATTGCCGAGCCACACCAATGGTGATTTTGATCCCAATAGGAAAACCAAGCTCTGCTGGCAATTAGTTTGAAATGAACATATTGGCATTGATTCTCCCAACCAAATCTATTGTAATTACTGAATGCAATGTTAACCTTGCAGATCTCTTAAAAGATAAAGCGGGACTGATCCCTCAGAGCTCTGTCAGTGCGCCCTGAAGACACTTGCATTACTCTGTGCACACCCAAACTTCATCCAGGCAGATTAAAGCACTCAGACATTCAGTGTTGGAGAAGATTGCCGGGAACACTGGCTAAACTATATCGCCAATGGCATCCCAGGATTGACTAAAGTTCAGTGTTCAAGGTGAAGATTTCCTTGATGAGAACACCTTCTCCATCTCGTTCTCCTTATCGGTTTTTCTGCAGGGAGGAGAAACGCTTTGGGCTCCTTACTTCAGGTAATGCAGGTTGTGCTTTCTCAATTCAGATTTGCTTTATTAAAAAGGCCAGCACAATCAATTTCATGAAAAGACCAAAACCATTGATTAATTTATCCTTCTATCAAGTATGTATTTCCGGGCGCCAGGATAGCTCAGTTTTTAGGGATTGTTATTATTGTACTATTTTGAGATTACATTTTTCTTGATTAGGCTACAAAAAAACAGTCTACAAAATGTCAAATTGTGAAAACTAGTGCATTGATGGCTGATTGTTTGACTTCCTGTATTGCTGCTGGTAGCTTTCTCCAGAACCATTTTACTTTGAAATAACTTACAGAAGGACCCCAAAGCACTTAATATGCAATTTACTGTATACCACTGCCTTACTGCGTACTTGAACTTTAGAAGAAAAGATTGTATCCTACTACTGTGCCCTCGTTTAGAAGAAGTCTCCAAGCTACTCCTGCCTTCTACTGACCAAAGTTGGAAAAAGAGTTAGCTGATGTGATCTTACCTTGCTACTGTGCATGTGCAACGCGCAACAAAGATAGTATAGAAGTGAGATGTCTCACTCTGTAGCTAAAACAGAGACCCAAACACAATGGGTGAAAACAAGATCTGCAGCAATGTGGAGTCAAAATAGAATTATGAACCTGAAAATGAGCTTAATATGGACGCTTTAAGTTTTCAATTGACTGAAGATATAAGTTATTGGTACATTTAGGGATGTCCCGATCAGCATTTTAGGCCTCCGTTCCTTATCCGATCTTTTAACCTCAAATCCGATCCGATTTCGAGTCCCGATCCGATACTTTTGGCCTTGAATATTGAAATTGATCAAACTCAAATATCTTGAGCAAGTAACCACACTTTATTAGACTAATATTTTATCAAAAAGCATTACTATATTGTAAATCCCATGAAATGAAAAATCTACCCAGAATTAAAGGCTCGTTCAATTTAATATTTAGACAAAAGTAAAAAAGAAAACATCGACTTGGTGCAGTATATCAAAAGAAAGTGCTATCCAAGATCCACTTTTAGCTTGTAAGTGCTTAACATAGGCTGCCCTAAAGTCAATAAAAATAAAGTGCATGACCACTGAGCATATAAAATGCACTTGCTCATCTTAAATATGGTGTAAACAGATGACAAAGACATGTTCGCTGTATGAGCCCGCGGAACTGATGAGCATGCAGCACGGCACCGCTAATCATAAGTTTCGGGATCAACCCAGTGCGCCGTGAGGCTCAGTAGGGACATCGGGCAAAACTCTGCGCTCCAAATCCGTAGTGAAACTAACAAAACGTTGCGGTTCAACTACTTTGTATCGTTTCTTTTATTGCTGTACAGCGTGGTATGGCTGTGTCTGCATGTAGTGTCTCGATGCAGAGCGTAGCGCAGGTCCAAAACTCCAGAAGACGAGTTAGTCCGACAGTCTCAACTACTGAGATGGGCTGGTTGTCAAGAGCAATACATTCGACCAACCTTTCTGTGCTTTAGGACAGCTTTAGGACAGTCTTCACTCGCAAGAGTAAATACTTCCACTCTTCTGCCATGCTTGCTTTGCTCCGCGCGGAGGTTTGTATGCGCAACTACCCGTCAAACGTAACTAGCGGGGACGTAAAGATCGGCGCGACTAGTCAGGTAATGTAGCCGAGCTCGATCACGGGATTGAGATCGGGATCGGACATCCCTAGTTACATTATGTTGGTACTAAATGTTTTAAAGTTGACAATGTAGTGTGGCAGACAAACAAAGGTGAAAATTATTGCATAAAAGTCTAGTCTACAAATGGCATAGCAACTTCTGCTCTTAAAAAAAAAAAAAAAAATACGAGAATCGAATCGTGGAACTTGTAAATGTAAAACTTGAAAATGTAATCAAATAGAGGCTTTGGAGAACTGTGACACCACCATTAATTACTGTACAGGACTTTCCTAGTTATTTTAATAATTGCATATTATTTATCCACATGGTTGCCCTGTGCCTAATGTCTTTCAGACAGCTTACAAATTTAGAAAGTGAGATTTGGCTCTTTTAATGACAACATAACACAAAAATATGCATCGACATGTAACCAGCTCACGCAAAAGAACCTGAGAAGGAGCCATTCATAGGGTGGGGGGGGTGGGGCTAAACGAGTGGCAAATTTCCTTAATGATTTGTTGTGTTGCATGACTATTACACCACTTAATAAGTCGCAGAGATGTTTAAGTATATAAAAAAAATAATTGAGTTGTGCACAGAGCAGGGCAAAAAAAAAAAAAAGAAAAAAAAACAGAGCAGAGGGTTAAAGGACCATAGGAGAGACCCGTAACGTTGTTCTGAAACACATGGCGGAGGCATACAAATCAGTACGGCCTAAGTAATCCAAGGTGCGGGAGCATTTCACACTAAATAAAATCAAAAAAGTGTGTTCCTTTTAAGATTTAAAATAGCGACTTGGCATGACACAGGAGCACCAAGATGATGATTCAACACCTAAAACGTAAACATGTTTGAGTCCTTGAAGAGGAAGGGAGTTCAACAGCAGGCTGAGTCACTACAGAATCCTACTTTTGTTCCGTATTGAAGTAGAGCTGGGCAATGTATTGATATTACATCGATATTGTGATATGAGACTAGATATCGTCTTAGATTCTGGATATTGTAATATCGTAATATATTGATATTATATTAAGTGTTGTCTTTTCCCGGTTTTAAAGGCTGCATTACAGTAAA
>NC_045746.1:6629792-6631122 GCF_008692095.1 Etheostoma spectabile
TTTCTGAACTTACTAGACTGTTGTATTGCTTGTCTTTACCCACTTAGTCATTATGTCCACATTACTGATGATTATCAAAAATCTCATTGTGTAAATATTTTGTGAAAGCATAAATAGTCAACACTACAATATCGTCGCGGTAATCAATATCGAGGTATCTGGTCAAAAGTATTGTGATATTTGATTTGCTCCATATCGCCCAGCCCTATTTTGAAGTGAGGAGCGTACGTACCTTCAGTAGCTCTCCTGGTGCTGCTGTTTACTAGTTATCCAGCTTGACAAGCATGACAAGTATGACTTAGCACGTTAACAGTAGTAAAGCAGGAGTGGTATAGTTTGCAAGACCTGCTTTTTTTGGCCCATTCATTTTTCAATTAGTTGTCATGTATATGTATTCTGTGCTTTGTCCCACCTTGGTTATTGTTGACAAATATATAGTTATATTGTTGTATTTTTTATACCACTTGGTCATCTTAACATTTGTTTAATTGTGGTGTATAAATTAACTTAATTTGAATATTTAAATTTAATGAATAAGCTTTAAGTGACCTGGGGGGGGTTATTAATGCTTTGTTTTTTTATCAGATTCATCAAAAAAATTGACAAATTAATTGATTATTTAAATAGCTCCTGTACACACAAGGCCTTTCTAACCTTCTTTTATCTCCATGCTACAGTCCACAGAAGTGAAGCCTGCAGCAATAACAATGCATATGCGTTCGTACAGCTGGCATTAAAGTAAAAGAAGTCATTGATCTTATTCCTGTGTGCTATTGACTGCAGATCCCTCTGGTTCACCTAATGGGCATGGCAATTTTCTTTTTAAATGTGCATTAAAAAAAAGACACACACGGTAAAGCCTTATATGTAAATGATAATAAAAAAATCTATCTCCACTCAGTGGTTAGTGTTGTTGGTATCTTATTCAGAATGGAAATATGAAGTTAACCCCGGGAACAAGTACACCAATTCATGTCTTTGTTAGGCGATTGGCTATTGATTCCATCTGTGTAGTAAATTGGTCCGTGGCTTTGCCCAACAGAGACAGAGGCGAGAACTAAGGTCCGTTGCCATTAGCACTTAGGAAATCATCAAGTGTTCATGGACTGTCTGTCATGACACTGCTTCATTGTGTAAAGTCCATGAAATTGTTCAATAATCAATTCAGAGGTGTAAATGGTAGTAGCACATGAACTGTGGGGGTGTTGACTGAAATTAATCTCCAGTATTGCCCAGTGACATGGTAGTCTAGCTTTCCTGTTACATACAATGACTCTGCCTGTGCAGCATTAATACATTCAGTGCCTTGCGAAAGTATTCGGCCCCCTTG
>NC_045746.1:6631132-6636587 GCF_008692095.1 Etheostoma spectabile
CCTTTTGACACATTTCAGGCTTCAGACATAAAGATATAAATTTTTTATTTTTTGTGAAGAATCACCAACAAGTTTGACACAATTGTGAAGTGGAACGAAATCTATTGGATATTTTAAACTTTTTTAGTCATAAAAAACTGAAAAGTGGTGCGTGCAAATTAGTGGGCCCCCTTGCGTTAATACTTGTAGAGCCACCTTTTGCTGCGATTCCAGCTGCAAGTCGCTTGGGGTATGTCTCTATCATTCTGCACATCAAGAGACTGAATTCTTGCCCATTCTTCCTTGCAAAACAGCTGGCTCATGGAGGTTGGATGGAGAGCGTTTGTGACAGCAGTTTTCAGTTCTTTCCACAGATTCTCGATTGGATTCAGGTCGGACTTTGACTTGGCCATCTACACCGGATACGTTTTATTGTGAACCATTCTTTGTAGATTTTGCTGTATGTTTGGGATCATTGTCTTGTTGGAAGATAATCATCCGTCCCAGTTTCAGGTCTTTTGCAGACTCCAACAGGTTTTCATCCAGAATGGTCCTGTATTTGGCGCATCCTCTCTCCCTGCAATTTTAACCACTTCCCTGTCCCTGCTGAAGAAAAGCAGCCCAAACCATGATGCGCGCACCACCATGTTTGACAGTGGGGATGTGTGGGTGATGAGCGTGTGTTCTTTTACGCCACATATCGTTTTGCTTGTGGCCAAAAAGTTTGATTTTGGTTTCATCTGACCAAGCACCTTCTTCCACATGTTTGGTGTGTCTCCTGTGTCTTGTGGCAAACTTTAGACGAGACTTTTGATATGGATCTTGAGAAATGGCTTTCTCTGCAACTCTTCATGAAGGCCAGATTTGTGCAGTGTGAACTGATTGTTGTCCTATGGACAGACCTCCCACCTCAGCTGTAGTTCTCTGCAGTTCCCGAGATGATCATGGGCCTCTTGCTGCATCTCGATCAGTCTTCTCCTGGTCTGAGCTGAAAGTTACAGGGACGGCCAGGTCTTGGTAGATTTGCAGTGGTCTGATACTCCTTCATTTTCAAAGATCGCTGCACAGTGCTCCTTGGGATGTTTAAGCTGGGAAATTTCTTGTTGTCCAAATCCGGCTTTAAACTTCTCCACAACAGTATTACGACCAGCCTGGTGTTCTCCTTGGTCTTCATGATGCTCTCTGCGCTTTCAACAGAACCTGAACTATCACAGAGCAGGTGCATTTATACAGAGACTTGATCACACAACACACACACAGGTGTATCCTATTTATCCCACATCACTTTAGGACAACATTGGATCATTCAGAGATCCTCGCTGAACTTCTGGAGTGATGTTGCTGCACTGAAAGTAAAAGGGCCAATAATTTGCACGCACCACTTTTCAGTTTTTGTTTGTAAAAAAGTTTAAAATATCCATAGATTTCGTCCAGTTCACAATTGTGTCCCACTTGTTGGTGATTCTTCCAAAAAATAAAAATTGTATATCTTTGTTTTGAGGCCTGAAATTGTTCAAAAGTTGAACGTTCAATGGGGGGCCTGAATACTTTTTCGCAAGGCACTGTATATAAGTATAAAATAAAGTTGCCTTGCCATATAACCTCAGCCACAAGTAGCCTACAAGATGCTAACGAGAGACTTCTGTAATGTCAATACAGTAAAAACGGACCTACTTAACAAAGTTGGTTCACTGCTGGTTACAAGTTAGCAATCAAACACAACAAAGGCTGTCAGTTGAACGGCTTTTTAGCTAACATTAGCAATCAAACAACCATAGAGAACTAAAACGTTTTTGAAATGATTTCCATCTTCTGTTATTGTTTGTAATGAGAAAAGTTTATTATTTTATCGACTTCACAAATTTCAGAATGACCAATTTATGCCGTAAACCATTTAAATCTGTGCATGTGCGACTCAAATCTTCACTTGACTCACATCCATTAATATCATATCACAGCAAACACTGTCTGTCTTAAGTTTTGAAAAACTACGACCATATTTGAAACCACTTTATCGGCATTGCCATGACTCACTGTGACTTCAACCAAACTGCAGAGCCGACATAGTTTGCCCGCACTTCTGCGCGTGTGTCGGAGCTCCGCTCCCTGTCAATATGCAATAATACTGTCAATAATACGTGCTTAGACGCTTTTGGATCCGAAATTGGGCAAAATAATAAGCTAAAAAAATTTTTGATACTTGGTCGGTGGGCTAAAAGCACCGATGTTCGGTGCCCAGCCCTATGAGGGAGAAAACAGGACAGAGTAAATCGGCATATATCGCTCATAAATTCTTTTTTTTAAGACGTAGCTGCAAAGTGCTGCGGAAAACCCTGTTACATATACTACTACATGAAAGAACAAAAAAAAAACTTAAAGTTTGTAAACAATAAAAGAACAAAACCAAACTGAGCAGAAAGGCATGAAGTCAACTAAAAGATTCTAACTTAAAAAGACCAATAGAGCCAGAACATACTGTATGGCGTTTAATTTGACATTTAAAAAGTACGTTTAAACACTAAAACGTATTCAACGATTAACTACAGAAGTCACCAATTAAAGCTGCTTTTAAGAGAAAAGAATAAGGTTTCACTTCCATAATAGGCTTATGATTATTAGGTAAAAGTGTCTTTCTGATCCATGTGGAGAACCTCAACAGTTTAACACTGAATCAAAGTGTGAAAGCAGTGGGAACATTGTGGAGCAACAGGAAGAAAAAAATGACACCAGTAACAACATAGGAACACTTGGGATTATAAAGAGGGTTGCGCAATCAATCAGAATATGGTTAGTGCAATAGCCAAATCCCCCATTACATCCAAAAATGGGGGTGCATTATTTGTTAAAGGCAAAATATGTGTCAAGCTTATCGGAATATAGTATTGTGATGCTAGAGATGTCCCGGCCTTCAAATCCTATCCTACAGACTAAAGTACAAATTTACTTTAAAATCCCACTATAATCATTTACATGTTTTTTATTTAAATTTTTTCAATGAAAATAAGTAATGATGCAAAAATGCTCATTCCCTCAAATAATATGAATCATCATGCTTCCATGTTCCATGTTTCCATAAAAGTTTGTTTAGTTTGGTCATTTTGAGACTAAACTTAGATTTTAAAAGTGTAGAGCCTGTCATGCTATTATTCTGTTTACAACCAGATGTAAGTTGGGCTTTGCAACTGATGATTTGATTCACTGGCGTTTAGGGGGCAGTCTCACAGGGGTCATTATAAGGTGTTTTGAATGGTTTTACAGATAAATGAAGGGTTAATTAACGCGTAAATCAATAACGCTTATCACTATCACTTTCCCATCAGTCAGGCACAAGATCTGACCATAATTACACTTGTGCTTTCCATTAACTCGTCGTTGCTTTAGCCTATTATTTTACTTGCTACCTTGGCCGAGGGAAACGACCGTGAGAGCAAATAAAAAAAAAAAAAATTATATATATGTATACAGTGGTGTGAAAAAGTGTTTGCCCCCTCCCTCATTTCCTGTTCCTTTGAATGGTTGTCACACTTAAGGGTTTCGGAACATCAACCAATTTAAACAATAGTCAAGGACAACACAAGTAAACACAAAATGCAATTTGTGAAATGAAGGTGTTTATATTAAAAGGTAAAAAAAAATCCAAACCTCATGTGTGAAAAAGTGATTGCCCCTTGTTAAAACATACTATAACTGTGGTGTTTCCACACCTGAGTTCAATTTCTCTAGCCACACCCAGGCCTGATTATTGCCACACCTGTTCACAATCAGGCATCACAAATAGGAGCTGCTTGACACAGTAAGGTCCACCAGAAGATCCTAAAAGCTACACATCATGCCGAGACCCAAAGAAATTCAGGAACAATTGAGAAAGAAAGTAATTGAGACTATCAGTCTGGAAAGGGTTATAAAGCCATTTCCAAAGCTTTGGGAATCCAGCAAACCACAGTGAGAGCCATTATCCACAAATGGCGAAGACATGGAACAGTGGTGAACCTTCAGGAGTGGCCGGCGCCCAAAATACCCCAAGGAGCAGCGACGATCCAAGAGGTCACAAAAGACCCCACAACAACGTCCAAAGAACTGCAGGCCTCACTGCGCTAGTTAAGGTCAGCGTTCTTGCTCCACCATCAGGAAAAGACTGGGCAAAAAGGCCTGCATGGCAGAGTTCCAAGGAGAAAACCACTGCTGAGCAAAAGAACATCAAAGCTTGTCTCAATTCTCCACAAACACTCTTGATGATCCACAGACTTTTGGGACAAATTCTGTGGACCGATGAGACAAAAAGTGGAAAACTTTGGAAGGGGTGTGTCCAAGTTATCTGGCGTAGAAGGAACACTGCATTTCATAAAAAGAAAATATTAACCAACAGTAAAATATGGTGGTGGTAGTGTGATGGTCTGGGGCTGTTTGCTGCTTCAGGACCTGGAAGAATTGCCGTTATAAAAGGAACTATGAATTCTTGCTGTCTACCAAGAGATCCTGAAGGAGAATGTCACAATCTGTTGTGTACTCAAGCTGAAACGAACTTGGGTTCTGCAGCAGGACATGATCCTAAACACACCAGCAAGTCCACCACCGAATGGCTGAAGAAAACAAAATGAAGACTTTGGAGTGGCTAGCCAAAGTCCTGACCTGAATCCTATTGAGATGTTGTGGATGACCTTAAAAAGGCCGTTCATGCTCGAAAACCCTCTAATGTAACTGAATTAGGACAATTCTGCAAAGATGAGTGGGCCAAAATTCCTCCAGGACGCTGTAAAAGCCTCATTGCACGTTATCGCA
The DNA here is from genome assembly GCF_008692095.1 of Etheostoma spectabile. NCBI lineage: Eukaryota > Metazoa > Chordata > Actinopteri > Perciformes > Percidae > Etheostoma > Etheostoma spectabile. The sequence goes on from NC_045746.1 coordinate 6,635,891, forward strand.
AATGCTTGGTTGCAGTTGTTGCTGCTAAGGGTGGCCCAACCAGTTATTAGGTTTAGGGGGCAATCACTTTTTCACACAGGGCCATGATGGTTTGGATTTTTTTTCACCTTTAATAATAAGCACCTTCATTTACAAATTGCATTTTGTGTTTACTTGTGTTGTCCTTGACTATTGTTTAAATTGGTTTGATGTTCCGAAACACTTAAGTGTGACAAACATGCAAAGGAACAGGAAATGAGGAAGGGGGCAAACACTTTTTCACACCACTGTATATATGTTAACACAACTCAAACCGATGTGCGCATTGGCAACGCACAGCTCAAGAAGCCGTCAAATAGTCTATGCCAAGACAGCCCTATCTGCAACAACCATGCCTTTAAACCTTCAGGGATGGATCCTGCGTTTGCTCTGTGAAGGGGAATAGAGTGGAACGCTTGACGGACTTGTATCTAGGGGGACAACTTATGTCCTTTGATCAGTTAAGGAACAAATATAGCCCCCCAGCCTCACAACTTTTCCGATATCTGCAGATCCGGCATTTTATAAGGTCTAGATTGTCTGCATCTCCAGACCTAGCACGGCACCGCACACTCGAAAATATAATTGAGGTCCAGCCAGGCAGCAAAGGAGCAGTGGCAGTCTTATACCAGACACTGATCAGCCATGAACCAATCAGCACAGATAGGTCAAGAACTGA
>NC_045746.1:6636597-6636705 GCF_008692095.1 Etheostoma spectabile
GACAGAACTGGGGGTGCCCCTCACTCAAGAATTCTGGGAATCATGTCTTGTGAACATTCATAAGTGTTCAGTGAATGTGAGACATAATCTAATACAATTTAAAGTAAT
>NC_045746.1:6636715-6636841 GCF_008692095.1 Etheostoma spectabile
CACTACTCAAAAGTTAAAGTTAGCAAGATGTATCCCAGTGTTTCTGCATTATGTAATAAGTGTAAGAATCAAGAGGGCACCCTCACGCACCAGTTTTGGATTTGCCCTAACCTCTACTCATTCTGG
>NC_045746.1:6636851-6636950 GCF_008692095.1 Etheostoma spectabile
TTGATTTCTTCTCAAAAGCCTTAAATACGCAGTGGAAACCTAACCCCCTGGTTGCCATTCTGGGGTCTACAAATGACACTGTTGTGAACTCTGGCAGGG
>NC_045746.1:6636965-6638703 GCF_008692095.1 Etheostoma spectabile
AATGGCCGGTGTATCTGGGTATGGTTCTGGCTAAAAGAATTATATTGCGATTATGGAAGTCCGAGGCAGCACCCTCATTTGAGATGTGGTTAAGAGAGCTGGGGAAGATCCTCCATCAGATTCACAAAGTCAGGGAGGAAAAGTGTATTTAATAGGGCATGGGGTCCGATTTTAAAACACTTGGGGGGTCTGAGGGGGTAGCAGTGTAATTGACTAAGGTTTGCTTTTTGTTCTCTTAACTAAGTCTTGATATTTGCTATGGTGTCTCACCATAATGTACTGCCATATAACTACAATTTGTACATTCTTGTTGCTGCTTATTGTTGTTGGTTTTTATTGTTATTGATGGTGTTATGTTATTGTAAGGATAAGAAAACAGAATATTATGTTGCTTGTATGAACAAATGTGGTCTGTACCCAAGGTTGATCTGCAATAAACACACTGTCAAAAAAAAATTGTCTATGCCAAATCCGTAGGCTAAACTTTTATATATTTCTTAATTTAAGGGCAAAATCCCCATTACCATCTTTCATAAAGAGACCCATCTAATCTCCAATTTAACCTGCTCCCGACCAGGTTAGGTGTTCAGCATAAATTACCATGACAATTTAACCCGGTAACAAGTAATCCACCGTTGTGATACAGAAAATCCTGAGTTGAATCTGAAGTTCCCTCATTAACGCCAAATCTTGCTTCGTAGTATAGGCCTCTTTAAGGCACTGCTATTTTTAAGTGATCAGATCGGCTTAGTGTGTCCAGACATCAACCTATCTGCATGGGTTGCTGCGGTAACAAAGGAGGCGTCAGTAAGTACGTAGCTACACTGGTGATGCGCACTGGTCTGCTTTCCCAGCTGTGAAAAAGACCTATTGCATGATATCACAAAACTGCATGAACTAATAAGAATCATAAATTCGTAAGTAGTTGTGAACGGTGTGATAAAATTTACAAAGAGGTTGTGGGAGATGTTATTGAAGCACAGTCTGCACACAGTCCCGAGAAAAGATCTAATCAGGCAACTAAACACCAGGGGCCCCGTTTCAGGAAGGAGGTTTAACAAACTGGGAGTCTAACCCCAATTCTCAGTTAATTTACCTTGAGATGGGAAACTGAGTTTTTGGTTCCAGAACAGCTGATTTGAGTTGGTTCAATCAACTCGCATTAGGATCACTCAGAGTTTAGCGCGTGCACCACCACAATAAAAAGGCAACATGAATTGAGCCATGATATTACGATTCACCATTGCCGCAACAAAAACTGGTCAGCGGAAATACTTGTGCATTTACAGCGTATTTGAAAATGTATTTTGTTAAAAAAGCAACACAGCGGCTGCAAAAAAAAAGAATTTGCGTGGGAGAAAATTGCTGCTAGAGTTAGGTCTGGGGTGGTATGGATTTTTTCTTACTGCAGTTGAAAAGCAAGAAATTTCTGTGGTATTATGCGTAAGTTAGAGTTAAAATGGCAGGGTGCCTTAACCCTTGTTTTGTCTTCCCATCAAAATTATTAAATTATTAATTAAATTATAAATTATTATATTATTTTCAACACTTTTCACGCTTTTTGGAGTGTTTGTCAATTTTGACGTTTAACACTAACTTATTAACTTTAGTTTTACAGTTTTGGAATTTATGGTCAATAAATCTCATTTCTAGGAAATTATACCTAATGTTTGAGTTGGAAAAGCTGAAATTAGGAATTATTTAGACTAAAATTAAAGGAATGGATGTTAATGATAAT
>NC_045746.1:6638713-6640686 GCF_008692095.1 Etheostoma spectabile
AATATGTCAACTTTTACTCAATACTATTTCAAACCACTTCAGTTTTTTCTTTCAAATGCTATAAAATTGAATAAGACACCCCAAATTATTATTATGTAGAGATTTGTACTTGCCAAAGAGCGTTGTGTGGAATCAATCATGTTGTTTTGGGTGGTTACAATTGGGTAGTTAAAAAGAACATTGATATAGGAAAACGGGTCAATTTGACCCAAGGGTAAAAAGAGGGTTAAGTGAGTGACGTCAGTGCTCGTGTGGTCGCACAAGGTGAGTGAGCGGTCACGGAAAGTGGCGTACGAGTGCCGCTGTGAGGAAAAGCGAGAGGAAAAAGAGATGTAAAGGGAGTTAAAAGTGAACAATAAAAAATAAAAAGCTTGAGCTTCTCAAAACATAGTGGCTTTATCTGTTGTCAATACCGCTGGTAAAGTGAATGGCGTTACTCCTGAAAAACATTGGCTTAACCCGTAGCACAGTCTTTCCTGTGCTTTGCTGTCATTTACGGTCACTCTGCTCTCTCTCCTCTCCATTGATCTATTCCACAGACAGTTCACAAAGTTCTATAAAAAAAGTGTTTTCCGACAATGGCAGTCTGCTAACTTGTTGTTCTCTCTAATATAACCAATATAAGCTGCTCTCTTTAGGCTAAAAACGTGCACGCAGGCTGAAATTCATCCTTGCGCCTTTGTTGGGATTAAGCTATAAAAAGAAGTAAACTCCGCTAGCTGCTGGGCTAACGTGTAATGGTAAACACTGCAGCGTTAACGTTTACGTGTCCACATCCAGCTCAGCTCAATCGACTGTCCGTCCTCGTGCAAAGCTGTGACGAGCAATTTAAGTTTTGTTTTCTCTCCATAAACTCTTGACCGTAGGATAGAAGACAGTTGAGGATGACTACACAGTGATCATCACTTTCATCACATTTCATTTAAAAAATAGGAGGTGATGGCGGTGATGATGCCATTGTTGCGGTAATGGCACGTCACCACAGTATTGCGGTAATGCGGTTACCATCCTTGCCCTAGCTAGGGTAAATGCGTAAGTTCTAATACAGTGTATTAATAACATTTATTAATAAGTATAATATTACTGGTGACATTGTATTGAACCTATAATCTATTTCATTTAGGTGTAATCATGCGGGCTGAAAAAGTCCTAAATCTACTAATCCCATTCTGAGGCTGCAGCACCATCATTAACAGTATTATAATTTATAATCTTTTATTTCAAAGGGTTTACATTGTTCACCTGCAGTACTGTGGGACTCATTTTTAATGGCTCTTACTGGTTTGTGTCCAGGGAACACTACAAAATCATTTCAAACACTCATCAGAGCGAGACACACTCTTCTGACGGCGCTTTGCTAAAGTGGCTTAACTAATATGATCCTCATCACCAATATTGTAAAGAAAACTGCCGTTTACAAAAAACGTAATGCGACACAAATATTGTGCTTGGATGTAGAACAAGGTCCACAATGGGTGACGTTAGTGATATGAGGACGGATAAGGTTATGTAGGCTACATAAATCAGACTGGGCAGAAAAACCATACCGCTCAAATAGGTAGTTATATGGAAATTAAAATACATATATAGTACAAGCCTCAATATCATGTCCCAATATACATTTAACACTCTGCAAAGTCGTACAGCTTCTTTATCAATGGGATTGTCGACAAAAGGAAATCTGCACCATTTACTAGCCCAATGCTGGTAAATGGTGAAAGTGGCTGGTAGATTTTATTCACTCACCAGCAAAAAAACCAAAACAATGGTAAACTATTGATTGGCTGGTAACATTTGAACATTCACTAGACATTTGGCTGGTGGATGAAAAATTAAGTTTTGAACCCTGCATATAGTCTGCCAATGGTTAAATTGGTTTCATGCCAGTAAACTGCACCAAAATGCGCCTGATAAAGACTGAATGAATGAATAAATGATGAATGAGGAAACGAAAGAGCGCTGTGTCAGAGGGA
>NC_045746.1:6640696-6643724 GCF_008692095.1 Etheostoma spectabile
TGAGAGAAGAAAACCTGCTCCCGACCAGGTTAGGGTCACAGGCTCAGTTACCGTAGTAATTGACTCCGAGGTTAAGTTACTTCTCTTTCTGAAACGGGCTGGAGTTACCCCTCTCTTAGGTCTGATTAACCTCCCTTTCCCTCATCCCAGGGTTAACAAACCCTAGTTTTCGCTAAACCTGCTTTCTGAAACACGCCTCTGCACTGAAGTACCATTGCTGTGTTAGGGCATTACTAACAAATGTAACTGTTGATTAATGGATTCAAGAGGAATCTCGCTCTGACATAGCTGGTCAGGGGAGTAGCTCAGTCTGTAGGCAGTTGGGTTGATGGGTCGATGGTTCAAGTCCACATATGGACCAAAGTATGGTGGAGGACTGGCAAGGCACCGAACCCCAACCGCTCAAGATGCCTTTCCATGGGCAGCACCCTCACTTTGACATCTCTCTATTTAGTACATGTACAGATACACAGCGTGTGTGTAATTCAGGCCGGTGTGTAATAACAGAGTGTAAATTGTAATTTCCCCTTGTGGGACTAATAAAGGATACATTATAATTATTTATCAACTATTTCAAATCGAAATTAAGGAGACATCTATAATCTATTTAATTTGTTAAAGAAAGGGTTTTGAAATTAGGGTGTTTTTAATGGACACTATGGTTTCAAGAATAAATGAAGGCCAAGTTGCTGCTGTAGAAATAGAGCAAAATAGGTTATCACACAAGCAGTAGGTCAGCAGATAATTGTGGCAAGGGGGGCTACGGGGCAAGACTGTATTACCAACAGGGGCAAAGAAGACAACAGCCCTGGGGCACCAGAGCACCAGGGGCCTTGAAAGCCCCAGGCTTATTGTGTGCTTATTTAATAAGCATTTTTGTTTGGGAATATACTATCAACTGACATGACAAGGGGCTTAAACGAAGTCCTGTTTAATAACCTACCTGACCTTAATTAGCATTCAGCTGCTGTAGTGTTCTACCAGAACAGATGTACACATGCATGGAGAGGAAAGAGCCCAGCAGCTCATGTATGCACCTGGGTCTGTAAGCAGGGTCATCTGGCCCTCGTATGGGAGAGTTCAATTGGTAAGAGCAGTACAGATTCATCCAAATACAAATTAATAAACTAAATATAACAAGAATAATGACATCAGGTGTGCTTAGACAAAAATGCAAGTTCTACTGTCTGTAGCCTACTGGTGTTTTTTTTTTCTGAAGGCCAAATCTTTAGTGCCTTAGTAAAGATACAACTACGTAATGCCTTTTTAAGACGTTGACCATTCGTTTACACCATGCGGGCCAATGCGTTATAAGCCACAGCGCTAACATTAATAGCCTATCGTGTTCCTGTCTAGTGAAATGACACCAGGAGCAGGCACTACACAACCGTCACATACTATACAGGACACCATCACTGACCGCCCAACATGGCCAATTATTGGCAATGGTCAAAGGGAAACTCACACGGGCACGCATACGGTATGACACAACATGATACACGGTAACTTTGGGCCAAACACTTTGCCTACATGTGCTATTACTGTTTAACTGATTCTATGTATACTGCATTTTGTCAATAAAAAAACTGTGGGCCAAACACCAACAGTTAGCTTGCTAGCCTACCAAGTTATTTTACCAAATTTTGCTAACAGGTGCTTTTAACAATCACTCAATATTGAATTTAAAGGAATGTTGACTCACCCTTCACAGGATAGGAATCAGTCTGCGTTTTGACACGGTCCAGTCCTTTGGTTCTTCCAACCTGGTTCCTTTTTAATGGATACATTCCTCCATTTAGACACACTGCAGCCCCAGTTTGACAGGTGAGACGTCCGTCTTTAGCATATCAGCTAACACTATGCTAATATAACCAAACCTAGCTCAACTCAGCTAGCTAGCTAGCACAACCAATCAGTTCAAGGAGTCACCTGGGGGTCGTTTTCGCGTATTAAAATTATAAAAGGGTTACCAACTCTCCATTATTTATCTTTTTTGATGAAAATAGCATTGGTGTATTTACAGTGTAAGCAATAAATAAAATAAAATAAAATAAATAGATAAGTACATTTTAACCGCTACTTAGGGGGATGTTCGAGGGCGCTTCTTGCCCCTGCGCCAGAACACAGGTGCAAACAATACCATGAATCAATGAGCCCTGTATCCAGTAGCCTATCAGAGCCCAGCTTTTATGCAAGTGTCCGTTACACCCATAGATTGTACATTGTTGTAGGCCAAGGCCAAGGAAACGCCCCAACAGTCTCTGATAGCCTACTGCAGGAACCTGGGACAGTTGCTAAATGCTGGCATACAGTGAACTGTACTTTTTATCTTGAAGAATATACTGTAGGCCTACTGCCACCTATCAGCTCTGTTAGTAGGCTATTCAGTTATCGTCCAGCGTTTATCCTACACCGTTTAGTTGAAACTGGTTGATTAGTTGTTGCTAGTGGTCTGGATATAAACATCAATGACATAAGCACAACAGGACCTAACTTGAGTTAGATTAAGTTTTGTGGTTTTATTGTGTATCTATTTTTTTCATATTTACCACAAGGCTTAAAAAAGGTAGGCCTAACTGCAACAAAAAAGTCACTATGCAGCAAATCAATGTATAGTCCTCAAAACAGTTCCAAAGATAATTCTGGCTTTATAGACAAAGCACTTCAATGATGAGTCAAACTATTATACATTTTTGGTCGTTTTCTTTAAAAATGGCAGTGTACTAAAACCAAGAAATGCTATGTGAACCGCTGTGTTGGTAATGCACTTCTATTTTTTGCATTTCTCCCAATTTTAGGCGTGGCCTCTAGCTCACCCAGTAAGAGCGGTCACCCCATGTACAGTGGCTTGAGAAAGTTTACACACCTCTGCTAAAGTTGCTTAAAAAAAAATTGGAAAATCCAACATTTTAAGGACATCAATTTTCTTTGTGAATGAATAATGTATTATAAATAAACAAATGTTCTTCCTTAAAATGCAGGGGGCATAAATATACACACCCCTATATTAAATTCCCATAGAGGCAGG
>NC_045746.1:6643734-6663252 GCF_008692095.1 Etheostoma spectabile
ATTTTTATTTTTAAAGGCCAGTTACTTCATGGATCCAGGATACTATGCATCCTGATAAACTTCCTTTGGCCTTTGGAATTAAAATAGCTCAACATCATCACATACCCGTCACCATACCTAGAGATAGGCATGGAGAACTTTCTATTAGTCTAACTGAAATAACACCATGCCAATCTCTAGGTATGGTGACGGGTATGTGATGATATGGGGCCATTTTAATTCCAAAGGCCAAGGGAACTTTATCAGGATGAAGAGTATCCTGGATCCATGAAATAACAAAAAATAAAATATTAATAAAATAATAATAATAAATAAATTATTAAATACTAATAAACATAAAAATGTGCCTGCCTCTTTGGGAATTTAACATAGGGGTGTGTACTTCTGCCCCCTGTATTTTAAGGAAGAACATTTATTTATCATTCACAAAGAAAAGTGGTGTCCTTAAAAGGTTGGATTTAGGTCCTATTTTTTTTTCAATTAATGCATTAAGATCAATTTCCAAAAGATGTTTTTTTATTCCTCGTTTTAATCAACTTTAGCATGGGTGTGTAAACTTTCTCAAGTCCTGCAGCGGCCGGGTTTGAGTCTGACCTGCAGCCTTTTGCTGTGTGTCATCCTCGATCTCTTTCCCCCTTTCCTGTCTATCCACTCCACTAATAAGGGAAAAGCCCCGAAAAATAAATCCTTTTTAGTTTGTGATAGATAATGACAAGATAGGATGAGATGTATTTGCATCTTTACTACTTTCCAATTAGAGTGAAAATGTCAAAATAAAACTTTAAAGGCACTTTCATTGCATTTTCAAATGAGCAGAAATGCTCATTTGTGTGAAAACACATCCATCAGCTGTGTTTGGCACAGAGCTCTGACAGCTGTTGATTCATCAATAGTGAGAAGGGTGTGTGTGTTTCGGCCACAGCATAACTCATATCAGTCATGTCCAAGCAGGTCACCCCCCCCTCCCTCCCCTCATTCTCCCTCCGAGCTTATCGCTATTGTGTTATGGTCAAACAGAGAGGTGGAAGATGCAGATGCAGGCCCTGTGAACTGCATTCACTGGAATAAAGCGGGGTCATTATTGACTCGCCCTCGGCCATCGCCTCACATCTTACCCCCCACCTCAATAGATTATGCTGTGGGCGGGAGAGCATTAGTCTCATTAGTATTTTTTTTCCCAGTCCCATGTTTTCAATACTGCCACAGGCTCCCCCGACTGATGTGCTGCTTTCCAAACCAAAACCAGTCGACATATTTGCCAATAACCGCCGCCTTCATGGACATTCTATCAGCTGGGCCTGACATAATCAATGATGATTGCCATACTGAATGAGACATTTTCTTAAAAAAAACACCAGCTTTTATCGTCAGCAGCCCGACCACCTTGAAATAGGTTTTGCAGACCTTGTGCGACATTATCTCGATTTGACTGTGTTAAGAGATGAGAGGGAAGCTTCCGGTCCACATACCGGTCTAATTTAATCCAATGTAAAGTCATATCAGAGATAAAATGAATCCGCATGGAGCTCAAATTGAATCTGCCATCAGTCAGCAGGGAGACACACTGATACTTCTCTGTTCAGCAGCCCGGCTGAGCTCCACCTTCCACGGTGCATTTGGGATAAAATGAAGGAGATTAATTGATTCATGTGGCTGCCCACTGCATGGCTGGAGCCTTGATTCAAAGCCAGCAGGGACAAGAGATGCATCTTTGTTTTTTTGTGTTTGCACAGCTTTCCTTCCTTGTGAAGCCAGCGTGCCAGGGTCTGCTCCTACATGCTCGTCCATCCCAGCATCAGCCCATTGGGCCCCAACGTTCTGGACTGATTGATTTACACTAGGGCGGGGCGATGGGGAGAAAATCCGATATCTCGATGCTGTTGACCCAATACTTCAATGTCGATATTGCGGCGATATTGTAGGCTTGACTACTGGTGCTTTAACAAAATATCTCCACAATTAGATTTTAGATAAATAATCATCCCTAATGTAGATATAATGACCAAGTGGTTAAAGGCAAATAAATAGAACAGCAAGTCAGCAACAGTCTGGTAGGGCACTTGGGTAGCTCACCTTAAAGAGCGCGCGGCCATATATAAAGGTGTAGTCCTCAACCCAGCGGCCGTGGGTTAGACTCCGACCTGCACGTCATTTCTTTATTCCTTTCTCTCTCCCCCTTCATGTCTTCAGCTGCACTTTACAAATAAAGGCTTAAAATGCCCAAAGAAATAATATTTAAAAAAACAGTCTGGTAAATGACATCCCTTTACTATAATGCAGCTTTTAAAATCAGTAAAGACAACACTTAAGCCATTAACAATATTACGATATCCAAAATCTAAGACGATATCTTGTGTCATAACACGCTATAGACATAATGTTCAAGAGCTGTGGACCAACACGACAGGGATAAGGAGAAGGCTTTGTCGTGCAGAGCCTGCTGGACTCAACTAAAGACCAGCGGTGACGATCTGTGGTGGAAACCAGCCCACCGTTTCTTATCATTGGCTTATAGTCAGCTCCAACAGCTCGGCGTGTCTGCTCTTTTATGTGGATATTAATAACTTATGAGGGAGAATTTGAACACTCAAAAGGCATGCCCAAGTCTGTTGCGATTGCTCTCTAAGTAGGAGGGTGTGACAATGAAAAATGAAACAAAAGAGCAACTAATAAACTATTGATGGGCAGAGCTGTAGGGAGAGCGGCGACTGCCGGTAGCCTGGGACTGAAACACGGACGGCACTTTAACATTACTGAGCTTAATCACCGCCTTTATATACTAATTAGATCATCTGTATGTTTCTGTTGATTGCCTGGAATGACTATAATTCCCCGGTGTGTATAAATGTGTGTATGTGTGTGTGGAAAATCTCCTGTGATTAATGAAATAATCAAGATAAGCGTCCCCAGACCCCCCCCCCCCCCCCCCCCCCCCTTTGTGTTTTCCATTGCGTTCAGTCATCTAGAGAGTCTCAGTTCCTGTGCTTGAATACAGCCCTTCACTTTAAAACAACGGCTTCTACAGTAATTACAGACACTGCTGCTTTGGCAACGAGAAGCACAACGTACTCTTAAGCATTCAGATCAGCCTCCAAAAGAAAGAGGCAGCGGAGGACTTGTGTTGTCTTTCCAGCAACATATAAAGAGAAAACACATTTGCAGGTTTGTGTAATCTGACATAAACCGATGCTTTGAGAAAAGCGTCATCCACGTCCTTTTGTGCGCTGCACACAATAGCACCTGTGTTGTTCTTTTATCCGAGGCGCATTATGCGGCTTTTCATCATCTTTTTAAATGCAGTAAAGGGAGATCTATTGCCTCACAAACACAAAGAGAATGTAATTGAACCTGTGGAAAAAACACTGACAGCCGAAGAATACATCCTAGCGTGAACTTTGACCCTCACCACATTTCCCCGGCTGTTCCTGGAGTTCATTCTCCCTGCTGTACAGGCACTCTTCTCTGCAAGTTTGAAAAATAATGGGCCACTGTCCTGTCTCTCATTTAGAAAGTGCCTATGCAGCGGAGAACAGTATATTGATGAGAAACAGAGTGCAGGAAAAGGTCAACCAGCGAATCACCGCAGCTTATCAGCCACTCCAAAAACATAGTAACTAGATGTGACATCGCTTGTAAAGCGCCACATGCAGATTCAGTGTGTCGAGCCCTCAATCAATGGATCATCAAGACTCCCCAATTAAGGAGATGGCTGAATCCTAGAGGCTCTGTTTGGTGGCAATGATAAAAAACTCCATTAACTTTGCTAATTAAATGATAAGCGTAAATTAAAATACAGGTCAAGCAAATGAACTGTGGGATTCTTAAGCAACAATATATCTTTTGGCTATAAGTGGCGGGGGCGGTGGTGGAAGTGCTGGTGGATGTGGGTTGGGGGGGGGTAGAGCATCAACAACTCTCCCATCACAAACTCATAAATGCTTGAAAATACCTTTTTGTAGAACGCAGCGCGTGCCACATATCCAGACTGGGGCACAGATTTAAAGAAGAGGGGCACGTTTGTAAAATGAGTCAAACTGTGTAAAGACTCAAAGCTATACCACTAATAAACTGTTCCATGAGATAATATAATATAAATAATGGCAACAGCCATGGACAGATTATGAGATGATGAGCTCCTGGACACAGCCGTGTAAAATGCCCGACCCCGCCTTTCTATAAAAATCAGATATCTCGATATTCTTAACCAAATGCTTATACTATTTCGATATTGTGGCAATATTGTAGGCTTGACAATAGCCTACAATATCTTCTACAATATCTTCACAATTAGATTTTAGATAAATAATCATGCGTCCCTTTGTGGTCATTTCATACCTCTGTGGTTGCCATGTGTCCCTCTGTCCCTTCTGCATAATCACTGTATTCCTTTTGACTCTCTACGGTAATTTTGAGTCTCCTTGTGCTAGAAAATTTAAGAATTGCTCTGCAAGTCAGTCTGGCCGGGAGCCCATTCAACACCATTTCCAAATTATTCCAAATCAAGGCACCAATCACAACCGTTGATACACGATGACGATAGCGCAGTGACGCCAAGCAGCTTTCTGTACACATTCAACATGACGGACACCGAAGCGCAGCAACGTGTTGGTGCTGCCGTCGCTGCTACGTCACCCGGATCGTTGGTCTGATTGGTTTTTGGTCGATCCAATTGCGCCCAGAGGCATTTGAGCAGCGTCCGTTGGTGACGCCCGCTTTGGAAAGGGGCTGTGAATGAACCTTCCCTGGACCCCCTCTGTTACAGCTGACAGCGTCTGGTGTCAACCAGGCTAGTAGTTTGCATCTCTTTATGGTCATTTGCATTTTGCATCTCCTGGTAGTCATTATTCGGTCTTTGTAGTCGTGTGTGCGGGCCTTTATGGTTATATGTCGTGTCTTTGTGGTCACTATGGGGCCTGCTGGTCATTTGTGATTATTTTGTTTTTCTTTGATTTGCACTTCTTTGTGGTAGTTTTTGCGTCTTTATAGCAATGAGTCTCTTTGTGGTCAATAGCGTGTTTTTTTGTGGTCGGTTTGAGTCTCCTTGTGGTCTTTGGGGTTGTCTTTGCGTTTGTGGTCATCTTGTGTATCTTGATTCCACATCTCTTGGTCCTTCTGGGTCTCTTGATGGTAGTTTGGCCTCTATTTCTGGTCATTTCACATCGCTTTGTGGTCTTTTTCTGTCTATTTTTTGGCCTTTTAGCGTGGCTTTGTGCTTATTTGACTGAAATGTGAACAGTTACTTCACACAGAGGTTCCTGTCCAGGGGCCCTAGGCCTGCACCCAAAAGAATCTCTCCAAAAAGCGTGGTTGTTAAGCAACAACATATTTTATTTACTTTCCTGTTTTATACACTATTTAGAAAATAAAACACATTGAATAAATACAAATTTAGAAAGCGACAGATTTTTCGCCGTATTCTCACAGCAACACGCGGTTATTCTTTGCGGAGCTCTCTGAGGACTAGCAGAGGGATTTACGTTGCAGAATCCACCCTGAAGCAGACTTGGGCCACACACTGCAATGAAACACTTAAGACTGGGCATGCAGATGCTGAAGTGGTCCCCGTTTACAAACACACAGAGAATGGATTGGCACATTGATAAGACGTTAAGAACATCTAGAAACACCCGGGGGGAGGGGAGAGGGGAAAAAAAACATCTATATACAGAGAAAATAAATAAAGAGAAATTAGGTCCAAGACAACTCTACTGTACAGATATGTCCATCAGATTTGACTGACTTCCTCCCAAAGATTACCTTCAAATCGGCAGCCTCACCCACAATAAAGTTCATATATAGTACCGTACGACATGGGATGTTCATCAACAGCAGATTGCACCATTTACAGTGTTACAAACAAACACAAAATATCAGCCAGTGGTTGGCATCAACTGTAGTTCCCTTTCAGTGTTTGTTCATAGTAAGGCAGGATACAGCTGAGCTCTTTGAGTCCTCTCGGCGAGATGCACGACAGCTAGTCCGGCTGCTTTGACAGAGGTCGGGTATAAAACCGACTCTACTCCTGTTAAGTGTCCTCTGGTTTGGCAGATGTGAAGTGGCACGAATGAGTACAGGTTGGATCAGAACGCCGAGGAAAAGCAAAAAGGGTGTCAGTAGTATGTTACAAGTTATCCAGTGAGCTTTCTAAATTGTTGTTGTCTTTATGGCAGACAGTGTTTCATCCAGACATGGTGCAGAAAGACAACCAGAGCTGTATACATGGATTAAAGGAGGCAGGAGCACAGATCCAGGATCCAGGATGCAGACCTTGTTCTCCAAGAGGGGACCAGAAGGGAGGGATTGGTGCTATCTGACTTCCAAACAGTCCAGGTACTCCTGGGCCAGGTCATAGCAGAACCGGTACTGCTCCTAGAACAAGCACAGATATTGATCATGAATATTTTTCATATCAACAGTAAATCATTTGCATGAACTAGAAATTTTTCCTTAAATGTTCCTACGTTGTTGGAAATCATCTTTAGTAATATTCAGTGCATCCCAGAAGTAATTTAATGATCAAACATTGTTATTCAGTTCTTGGTGTGTCTACCCGAGTTAAAGCATAAATCTAGTGGTGGTCTGTATTCGTCTTCTCTTATTATGTGTAGACCCAAACCAACAATGAACTGATCCTACTGGTCCCTTTGAGGTTTTTAAACATTAATATGAGTTCCCCCAGTCTGCCTATGGTCCCCCAGTGGCTAGAATTGGTGATAGGTGTAAACTGAGCCCTGGGGCTCTTGCTCTGCCTTTGAGAAAATGAAAGCTCAGATGGGCTCATCTTATCAGGTCATAAGGGGCAAGGTTACCTCCACTTTCTCTGCTTTGCCCGCCCAGAGAATTTGGCCCACCCATGAGAGAGAGACATCATGGATTTTAAACAAGCAAAGTGGCAGTTGGTCAAGGCCACACCCCCAGTCTCTACCAAGCCCCCCCACCCCTCTCCTCCTCAATAGGTACAGACTCAGAAATGGCACATACTAAGGAAAGCTCATGGTGGGACTGGCTCTAGTGGCTCTAATTCTGCACCAAGGCTAAATTTTTGGAAATAGACTTCAGATACAGTATTAGGGGACCACTAAGGCCTGAAATGTACATTTATAAATAACTTCTTTTTCTGTGGTTGACTGGAAAACCCACAGTGAAGACAATATTTGAGAAAGTAAGTGGTGTTTACAATCGGTATTTTGTCGAGATTAAATAAAAGAAAAATACTGTGCTAATAAGGGAGCTTGAGAGGGTTCAGGGGGCAGATTGTGTTCCCTTTGGGCTAGCTGTTTGCCCCTGCTTCAAGTCTCAAGTCTCAAAACCTGGAATATATCCAGTCTTTTTCTTTAAACCTTTGGGTTTATCAGACAAGAAAGGGTCAAAACCCCTAATACTGCTATCCAAAAAACCCCAATTCAAACACATAACTGTAATGATGCATTCACTGTCTATTTTTGTTTGTATTTGTGTGTGATCTCCTTACTCAAAAGCCATCTTGTCCTTTATATAGCTGCATTGCATGCTGGTCTGTTACGGTGACTGCGGCTGGAGAGATTGGTAATGCTGTCTCCTCCACTATGGATTTGTCCCTGTAGGACTGTAGAATGCTAAATAATGGATTTAGGCAGAAGCCCCAGCGCTTAGAATCTGAAGGTGTGACACTACAACCTGAGGTGTACTATTTATATATTGTTGTTGTCTTGCGTACTTGGGTTTTTAAATGTTAAATTGTTTTTGTCTTTTCAGTTGTTTAAACGTTCAGCAATTTTGTCTGTCTATTTATTGGCTTGTCAGCCATCTGTGAAGTCCTGAAAACTGACCTAACCTGTATGTGTGTTTGTGGGTTTGGAAAATATTTCCATGGTAGCAGCAAGCTCCATCAATAAGAGTTGTCGCCGTTACACTGAGGATTTGGGTTATTGAAGTACTTTTCCATGACATCGTGAATAAAACATGTTTCTCCTAAAACAAGGGGGATAAGATACAGACTTGTGGCTTCTGCGGAGACAAAAACCTTCATTTCACAACCTCGTAGTTCGTGGTACGGTTCGTTTAGACATTATGGCAAATAACCAAAATTCTTATGGAGAAAATGAATGGGATTTTCCCTTCTGGAACCATACTGCTGAGTTCCATTTCCCTTCTGCCTCTCCTTTGTTCTTGTTACTGCATGTTCAGAAATTGGAGTCAGACCACATGATGAACACAAATATGTTGCTTAACTTGACACATTTTCTCAATTTGTGCTACTGTAAGAAAATCAGTATCGATCTGCAATCGTTTGCTGCTTTTCTTTGACTTTATATGTCATATGCTGCATCAAAAAATTGATCTACATGTGAGGGAAAAAAATTCCCATTTACATTTAGAAATGTCAACTAATGTGTTATTTCTAAATAAATATGAAAAAAATAAAAAATAAATATATTACATAAGAAAAAACAGTAATTAATAGTCTTCCCTGACACACCCTGTCTGAGGCAGCCGTGTAGTGCGATATCATAGTGTTGAAGAAAAGGGAGATGAACGTCCCTGCTTGCTCACCATTGTCTCCACCATGTTTGGCTTGGAGTTGCGCAGCGTTTTGGCAGCAAAGAACACGTCCACCACGCTGTGGTGACGAATCATCTCCAAGATCATGGTGCTGGCACAGAAAGTACCGCTTCGACCGCCGCCGTTCCTGCTCCAGAAAGAAGGAACGAAGACGCACAGACACAAACACACAGAGCAGAAGTATAAAGACGTGAGTGACCTAATAAGGATGTGCTTCAGCGGCGCAGACAGCCTCTCGGATGGAAATGTCACAGTTTGACTGAGCACAGATCAAGCATGCTGTCGCAAAAAGGCCACCCAGCAGACATTTAAGATGGATATCTGAGTAAAGTTCTCATTAAAATCAGATATGACATGTCTAACACACAGCCTGGCTGACCTCCAGAGTTCAAAGAGCCTGATGGGAGATGGAGGACAGATCTAAGGCAGGCAGCTCATGTAAAGACACAAAGACGTGTGAGGTGAATAATACAGTATGAACGCAGTGTGGTATCTAGTTAGATACCAGTTTACGTGAGGTCCAAGTCCCGCCGTCAATAAATGTTGTTTCTAATCGATTCCATTCAGACGGGAATGACATTACCAGGGTTTCTCCCAGTGTATTGGAAGCCAGGTGGCCCACCGGGCCTAAAAAAATGTAATGACGTTTTTTTAAACTACAGTTACAGTAGGGCGACTTGGTTGGAAACTTAGGAGTAGTCATATTTTTTAAATACCCACTTAGTTTTAGCTCTGATTTAATGTAGGATATGAAGTCTGTCTAATAGCTGTTTTTTTTTAGATTTTTAAGTTTGGTATTATTAAAAATATTGGGCTCTACATTAATGCTGCCATCAGTCTGGGACTGGCCCCCGTCGAAAAAAGACTAGGCCTAACAACTTTTCCAAGGCAAACCCTGGACGTTTATGATGTTGAATTTACTCTTGAATATAGACTGCAGCTTAACCCTCGTATCAACCATGCACCTGTTTCCTACCCCTCTTGTTTTCAAGATATATATATATATAGATATACATATATATATATACATATATATACATACATATATATACATACAGTATATAGTATATATATATACATACTATTGTTTTTCTTTTTTTTGTTTCCTTGTTATGATGTTATGTTTCTTTTCTTTTCTATATGTGTCATGTCATTGTCTGATTTAATGTTGTCTTGGACCCCAGGAGACTAGAGCCGGTGGTCTAGGCGTCAGCTAATGGGGATCCTTATAATAAACTACTAAACTAGTTTTACACTTCTTTTTTGAAATCATGGTCAATAAACTTCATTTATAGGAATTTATACATAATACAGTAAAGGAATACAAGAAGAAATGATGAAGTATTTGGACTAATAGTTAAGGTCAGAGGGACATTTGTTAATGGATAATCCCAGACTGGTATGTATGTCAAAGTTAAGATACAGGGCACTGTTCTGAAACCATTTTCATTTTTTAAATGGCAGCACATAATCACACCTGTTGCCTGTTTGGAAAGCATAAATGTAAATAATCAACCGATTGTGTGTTAAACCAAGGCTTCTAGCCAACTTCATGCAGTTATTTTTGGGTTATCTGGTTTAAAAAAAAACAAAAAAACATTTTTGATAAAAAAAGTTTGAAAATGGGTCAAATTTGACCTGAAGACAACAGGAGAGTTAAATCTCAAACACACACGCAGGCACAGACAGACAGTCAGACAGACAGTCAGACAAAGACACACACACACACACACACACACACACACACACACACACACAGTTGTGTGTAAGCGGACTCACAGGCAGTGGACGATGGTGCGTCCCTCTCCACACTCCATCTGCCAGTTGTGAACCTGAGCCAAAAGACTGAGGAAGGCTTTCTTGGAGTCGGGCACGTCGCGGTACGGGGACCAGCGCAGGAACTGGAAGTGACGCACCACAAGCTGGCCTTCCTGAAGCTTTAGAGAGCAAGAGTTGTGGGGAGGGAGAAAGATGTGAAAACAGTTTTATTTTTTCCAATAGAAGACATCATACATGTATTAACACAGCGCGCACACACACCACGCATCACAAACTCAGTCAACCATCTACCTGTTTTTTAGCCAGAGGGGATTCTGTCAACCCTTGAAACCTGTTTGAACTGCGCGGATCTCCTGGTCCTAACTTCTAATTGGCCGTTAAAGATGCAGTACATAGCAGTGTACTGTGCTTACAACATTAAAGTGAGAACAGATTAATCTAAACAAAGTTAACATCATTTATACATTTTTGTCGTTATTACTCTTTTTTTTAAACATTACTTGTTAGACAGTACAGATAGACGAGAAGGGGGGATAACATGCAGCAAAGGGCCGCAGGTTGGATGGAATCCAGGCCGTTGCTAAGGACTCTGGGGTGAGCTAGAGGTCACCGGCCACTATATTAATACTCCAGACTGGACTTTGGCCATGCTACATGCGTCATTATGTCCTGCAGTTAGTCGCTAACTTCATCTGTGTGCTGTTTGACGTTGGGCAGGTAGCGTAAACGGCAGTATCAGAGGTAAAAGGAGGAACTGTTGATAACGGCTGTGAGAGAATAAAAGCAGATTTCCCCCTCAGGGTCGGTGCGATCCTCCGCTGATCGTTTCAGCAATGCTGCTCCAAACTGGCAACCAAACTGTATCCACTGTACACCAAAGTGTACATAGTGCAATGCTTAGTGTTTGGCTTTGTTTTGCGGACTGCCATTTCCATTTTTTAAAATCTGGGTGGAGCGAATGGGGATCTTTATTGATGATAGCTTGGCTATTTAAAAATGGTGGGGCATTGCAGGATGACGCGCTAGTGATGATTTTCTTTGCCCAGCCAGTGGTCTACAGTGTTTTAACTCCACCTTCTAATATTGGCTAAACTCGCTCGGAACCTTGACTGAGGTGGTACCAAAAAAAGTACCAAGCACTATCTTCAACCTTTACTAGTGGAAATGCAAAAATAACTGTTCTAATGTGTACCAAACCAAAATGAACTGCTTGGTGGTAACAAATCAAGATCCCGTGCATGGAATAGCGAGAATGAGTGTCCTACACTGGTGTGTGGGGCAATCATCTAAACAATGGTGTCACTTGTTACACTAAATACTGTTATCACAGTTTATTGTTGCAACTCGTAGGATTTTTGCTGTAACTTCAGGACAGTGGAGTACCTTCTTTGGACAGGGGCTATCGGTGTCTTGCTCTGTGGTGTCTGTCTCTTCAGGATCCTGCAGAGAGTCATGTGGGAACAGTTTCTGACATGGTGTCGAGTTATTCAAGGGGTCGGGTCGGAGTGGAAGGGTGACAGGGGCACTGACACGGGAGGTTTAGGCCAGCGTGAGGGTCGGGTGAGGGGTCGCAGGAGCTACGAGGGTTTTTCAACTAAAGGAGAATTCAAGACAAGGACACAGGAATCTACAGAAGACTGCTGAGAACCTACTGAGGCTACCGAGGTCAAAGGATTGGAGCTAAAGTGGAAGCTGGAACTAAGCTAAACTCCTCAGACAACACACACACAGACACACAGACACACACATTCAAACAAAAAAAACATACTGAAATGTATCAAAAAATATTGGATACTGTATGGTCAATATCAATAATGTGTTTTAGAGTTTGTTTTATTATCACATACTTGTATAACAGGCCCAAATGTGCTTATTAAACAAGTATTGGGACGATATAACTTATAACATTACCATAGTGTTGATACAGTTGCTTTTTGGAAAGTAGGATTATTATGCAGCCAATCATTCTGCTGGGAACAACAAACACCAGCTGGGACCTAGGTCACCAATCACAATCATTATAGAACTATCAGGCTTCATTAACTCTCTTAAAGATAAATGAATTGATTCAGTGCCTGGAAATGCCTTCCACAGCAATACAGAGCTGGGTCTGTGCCTTGCTGAGGCAGGGCTGAGGAAGTGTTTTTGTTCATATCCAACATTAAGCAAAAACATCTCACATGATAAGCAAATTAAACATTTAAACAGCAATTATGCCATTAACGTTTGTCAAGCTGACGTATCAAGGCAACTTAGAGTGATTCAGAGTTCGCACTTAATGTACTGTATGTTTATGCTGTGAAGACAGCAAATGGAGGGCAATTACATCCTTGCATTAAATGATGTTAGGGAAAAATAAGGTGTAGAATGTGGAGAATATAAATAGGTCTCATAAGGGAAACTAAGAAAACTTGACGTAGGTGCAGCCTTTCACCATGCACCATACTGTCATCGGGGGCCCGGCTGAGTTCAGTCAGGTTAAAACCGGGGGGGGGGGGGGGGGGGGGGGGGGGGGGGGGTGTTTGTCTCAACAACAACACACGTCACATCAATATAAGAGTTAAAATAATTTAATAATAATTGATGCTGTTTTTGTTGTGTTTTGTTAGAAATCAGTACACATAGGCCTGAAACACACGCGCACACGCACACGCACACACACACACACACACACACACACACACACAACCTATTCATGCACATATGGAGAGATGTCAGAGTGAGTGGGCTGCCAGTGCTGGACCAGCCCCCTGAGCAAATGGGGGGGTACGGTGCCTTGCTTAAGGACACCTGACAGTGCCCAGGAGGTGAACTGGCATCTCTCCAACTACCAATCCACACTCTGTACTTTGGTCCTACTGTACCCTCCGGTTTCCAACCCAACTCCCTACGGACTGAGCTACTGCCACCCCCAAAAATCCTGAGTGTCTGAACATCAACCTTGTTAAAAGATGTCAGCATTAAGATGAATCTATAAACATTATCTTTTCGAGTGTGAGTACCTTGGGCTAAACTGTCCATATGTATAAATTCACAACAACACCTTTTCACAACACCTTTCTGTCACATTCTCAGCAAGGTGAAACCAGACTGTCAGGGTTCTGTTTCAGGAGTAAGACAACCGCCATGCAAAAAGGAAAGTTGCTTAATTGGCTTATTTCTTTTTTGTGTTTTGGTTTCTTACTGTGCAACATATTTATATCCCCTTGTCAATAAGTCAAATCAGATATAAGCAGCCTGTGACCATTTTCTAACTCACAATGAAAATAAATTGATTCACACAGGAACTAGCTTTTTGTACTTTGAATGTTAAGGTGCAAGAGTGCATAAAAACCATTAAATGTACTAAAGTAGGACACAGGTCCAGGCTAAGCCCTGAATGTGTTTAAATCCTAGAAATGCGCCAGCGTACACCTGACCTGTGCGGGCGGCTAGGACTGGATTTGCCTCTTGGCAACGATGAGTGAGGATAGCAAACGTGAAAAGGTTGAAGAAAAAAAAAAGTAATTCCAAGAAAAATGGATGGATTTACCTGCCTTTATTTTGCCATCTCATACCAATCCTAAACCACTGTGTCTGATTTGGCAAACGATGATTGCTGTATACGGCGTTGTATTTGACTTGATAAATATTATTAATTTATTAGTTTTAGTTTGTTATTTACTGGCCCCTGGCCTCCTGGTATTTTGCAGAAGTGGCCCCCGGGCAAAGCAGGAGGGGTTCCCTTGAAGTAGGTTATAGAGCTCCCGCTTAATGAGCTAAGGTGACTGTATTAGTTTTACTGCAGTATTTTAGCTGACTAAAGTGTATTTGCAGTTTTTTTGCCACTGGTTTGTTCACACAATTATTTTTGCCATGTGAAGTCTAACACATGTGTTAGACTGTGACAGTCTTTCCCACATGGCTGCCTGTGTTTTAGCATAATGTTAGCATGTTAGCTGTCCAGATTCTGTGTTTTGCCAGCTAAGGAACTGAAATGATCACAAAACTAAATTGTTTATCACTCATGTTGTTTTTTCACCTTAGCCAAGTTACCTGGTTGCTAACACAGCCAGCTGGCTCACAATAACTGTTGTCTGACGGTGTGTTCAAATTTAGAGGCGTGATTCCATACTTTCAATGGAAAGGCGCAGTAAGACCCAATTTCAGCCAGGGGTGGCAAAAATAAAATGACTGGATTGCATAACATTGGTGAGGTGAACCTCTAATCTAAAATTCACACCTCGAAAGTCCTTATTTAAAAATGTTTTTCGCATATATTTTGACAAGAGGTTGCTCCTGATCTACCAGATATATTCAAATATCACTGATTGGGTCGATCCATCATCTCCATAAGTAGGTGCATGGCACTGATGTTGGGGGGGGGGATCCACTTACCCGAGTGATGTTCTGAACCCGGAAGAGACGGATGATTACGTCATCGTCGGCCGTCCTGGACAGAAGCTCCACCGTCATTGGCCCAAACTGCTGCAACCCCGGTTCAGGCCAATACTGCAGACAAGGCTGGGGGGGGGCGGGGGAGAGAGAGAGAGAGAAGTGGTTTAGGTTTTTAAAGTCCCTTTATTGGACCATTTTCAGAGAAGAATAAAAATCACATAAGTCAAAAACAAGGCAAGAAACGAAAAACCTGAATAACAAAGATGAAATAGAAAACAACAAAACCTTTGAAACAAGAGAGGAGAGGAAAGAAGAAGAGGATAAAAGAGGGGAGGAAACTAAAGGAGAATGAAGAAGAGAAAAGAGAAGAAGAAGAAAGGGAAGAAGAGAAAAGGGAAGAAGGGGAGAGGAAAGAAGAGAAGAGGAAAGGAGGAAAGAAGAGGAGAGGATAGCGGAAAATAGGAGAAGTTTTCAAAGTCCCTTTATTGAATCATTTTCAGATAAGATTCCCAGTCACAGAAAATCAAAAAATACATAAACAAGACAAAGGAATAATAATAATAAAAAAAAATCAACAACAGAGGAGAAAAATAGAGAGAAAATAAGAGGACAGGAAAGGAGAGGAGAAAAGAAAAAGAGAGGGTGAAGCAGAGAAGAGAAGAGGAGAGGTGATTATCCCCCTGTTGCTGGAGGCAGGACAGACCCTGGTGTCAGCTGCCAGTGATGGTGCAGCCCAGTAACAAGACACCTGAGTATTGACAGCAGAGACAATTAGCCTAAATGACAATGATTATCTACAAATAGCAAGAGTAAATTAAATGAGCAAAAAAACAAGCCGCTCGTCTCCAGGAACAATCCTTCACATGAGCCGCGATCACCTAGCCTAAATTATTCATGACTCCAAATCATTGCCATTAGCGCATTATAAATTAATGGACAAGGAGACCTTAGCTATGCCTGGGAGAGACAAACAGGAAGTTAGCCCAGAGGTTGGGGCTCGCAAGAGCCAAGGTCTCCCATCATCACTGCTTCAAAGACGCATCTTCTCAGTCGATAGGAGAGAGAGAGAAAACCCACGGGGGAGTGGTGTTGACACGCTGACGAGTTCTGCGGTGACTTTGGGGTTGAGGGGACCCCTGGAGTCGGAAGTAATAATGGCATTTCACAATGACACAAGGGTATTACCAGGTGACATTGGGCAGGCGGAGAGATAAATATTTATACATTCAGACAGGAAGCCGGCAGCTGCAACGCAGGAGGGCAAACTGAGTGTGTGTATCGGGGGGAGTGAACTGTTCATCCACTGGCAGCTAGAGACAAGGAAGGAGAAGAGGAAAAGAGTGACAGAGGAAGAAGGACAGGTTGGAGCTGACAGACATGGTGGAAATGTTGAGCAGGAATCCAACATGACACGGGGACAGAGCGTTGATAGGAAGGTGGCAGAATAAAACCCACGCATGAGCAAACATGGGGGCGAAACGATAAGAAAGTGTTAGTGGCGTGACAGCTGGTGTAAATTAAAAGGACGTCCTGAATGCAGGATTGAGGCGTTGTGTCCGAGCAGCAGTTAAAGGTCAGGCATGCCATGACCCCTCCTCACTGTACTCTGTTTCATTCACATCTTATTTGAAGGAATGGCCTTCACACACACACCAGAAAAAAATGGTAATTTGAGCAATATGGTAATGTTTATTTTTGAATTTAAAATCAGCGGATTTTTTCCCCCCGACATTCAGAAGCAGGGTTGTACCTGCGATTAAACAACCTGATCCCACAGAATTCCGAGAAATGAACACGGCCCCTTACGTTAAGGATGAGGTTGTGGCTGGGCTTACGGTTCTGTGACATGCGGGAAGAACGCTCCGGATGGGTTTAGGAAAAGAAGAAAGCGACTTTAGGAACCATTAAACGCGGGACACGATTCCCGGTCACCCGGGTGAAAGTCCGGTGTTTGACCCATTCACCCCCCCAACCAACCAGATTTTCGGGCTTTGATACTACTCGCTACCATAGTCCTAATGCTACGTCATCTTCTCATTGGCTTTATATTGGCATTGTTTTCCGTGGTGGCCACACAGACTTTTCACACATTCCGTGCCACCACCACCGTGTAATGCGCTGGTAACACTTTGGGATCATTTCACGGAATTCTGTGAGAACAGGCTGGATTATAAGAAATGCTGAGCAGGGCAGGGATTTACGGGGGCCATGGGGGCCATAGCCCTTTGCCCCTCAAAAAAATGATATTCGCTGCAGCCACTGTGGCCTTGATGCCCCCGCCCGCAATGCCCCCAGCTGAGCAGTTTTATCCTTTGCCTCTTTCCATACTGTTTATAGACACAAGCGTCTTTTGTTAATATTCTGAATTCTTATTGGACAACACCAAGGAAAATTCTGCGTACATAACCAGTGGAGGGCTTGAGCCTCGTATGAAGCGCTGATAATCCGGGCTCATTATGACGATAGTTGGACACAAATCTAGCACCAACGATGAAGACTACATCAAAAACATCCTGATGTGTCCATGCTGCAAAGCTATGACTGAGTCAACTACTGAGAAGAGTTTCTACAAATACAGGTCAAATACCAATACATCATGTTGTACAATAAACATTTTTTATTTTTAACTACATATTAAATCTAATCATCCTAACCTTTATGTTGACATTAAAAACATTATTTCTGTGGACTTTCAATCATTGTTTATTTGATGGCCTGGCTGCACCGGCAATGGGCAAAAATGGCCTTGCACCTAAAATAGTGAAATTCCAGGCCTAGTGCTGAGGTAATGTGTTAATTAGGCAAAAATGACATGACAACATTTTTCCTTTTTATGACCGTGGACAGTCTAAGGAGTGACTGTTTAAAAACAACTAAAGAAATCAAATGACCTTAGGTTCAGAGAAAATGTCAATTAATTTCCTGACATTTTCTAAACTAAACTATCTGAAATCAAAAATGAAAAGAATACTTTCACCTGTTGAAATGCTCTGGCTAGCTGACGTGAGATGAAATTCCAGTAAGAAATTGCCAGCTATCGCTGATAATGCTGTGTCAGCTGTGTTGGTCTGAGAGTCGGAAACAATCCAACAACACCAGAGAGGACAACAGTTTGCACTTCGCTGCTTGGACACTGGAAAAATACAGTTTTCAACGCTGATGAACTTGAGATATCTCAGCTTTCTGTCAGAATGACTCATCAAACCAAACGTGTGCTCTTAAGACCCCAAGTTTTTGAACAGATTAAAAAAAAGCATCAACTGCAATGAATACGTCGGACTCACGTGATCGGATGGACAGAGACGGCGGCTTAAGGTGTAGCTCCTGGCCCTACTTTGTCAAATAGTTGTTTTATATGGTTCCAACTTTGATATTTTTTACCATGTGCTTGTTGGAGTTAATTAAAGTAGAATGGCAAACAAAAACAGAACCCAGCGCAGTGAGACGGACGCCATTGCAGAGGCACTGCTAGATAAACAGAAAAGCTACCTCGAGCCACGTTTTGTTCAGATCCAGTCTCAGATTCAACAGGTTGGGATCGACAATGACAAAAAGCTAACTGCTATCCATGCTCAGCTAGCATCTCTGACTGCAAGCCTTGTCTTGATCTGATGTGAAGAACAACCTAAAAGCCACCGTGGAAAGCAACGCAAGTTGCCATGGCTACTCTTCTCAGGAGCTGGAGGTGAAGCTTTCAGATATGGAAGACAGAAGCCGAAGATGTAACATCCGCATCGTTGGGCTGAAAGAGGGGCTACAAGGTGCTAATGTTGTCCAGTATCTCTCGTGATCCCTGCCTAAGTGGTTCCTGAATCTAGCAGATGTTCAGATAGAGATTATGAGAGCCCACCGGATTTACAGTAATAACCCAAAGAAGACCACTGCTACTGCAAGCCTTAATTTCCTTAGTCCTGACAAAGGATAAGGATCCTACAGAGTGTTCTAGCTATCGGCCTCTGAGCCTGACCAAACAGGATTCATAAAAACGAGACTAGCAGTAGATAATGTTAGACACCTTCTTCACATTGTGGATGCGGCGGAGGACAATAAGACCCCTATGTCACTTCTCTTTCTTGATGCAAGAGCCTTGGTCACTCCATGACGTTCTCTTTGACAATGTTTCTAACAAACAGTGCCAGCTACACTTTGGCCCCATTATCTCTCATATTATCAAGACTTGGAGATTGGCTGAAACACACTACCATATAGCTTGTAACTGGCACACGTTTTGCCATCTTTCAATAATACAGCACTTCTTGTTGGTGGGAGGCTGATAACAGCTCCACACTGGGAACAAAGAGGAGTTCATCCTATAAGAGACATTTTTGGTGAGGTTGGCTTGTTACCCTTCTCTAGTTTACAAAATGCATTCAATCTACCACATTCGTCTTTTTTCTTTTACCTTCAGTTAAGGTCAGCACTCAAGGCATATGGTGTTGCTTAGCAGAGGCCTTCGCCCATTCATCCTATCCTGAAGTTATTTACTGTGCAGCCTAAAATCTATGGTATGGTATTCAGGCTTTATCAGTTCTTAGTGATATCTGGCTGCTCTGCCCGTCCTATTGAGAGGAACTGGGCATGCTCTGGACTGGTATAATGTATGGTCTAACATTCCAGTAGTATCTCGCAATCCAGACCATCAGCTGATTCACTACAATTTAATTCATTGGACATACCTCACGCCTGTGAAAATGCACCACATGGAGAATAATTAACAGCCCTTTATGCATAAACTGCCAAAGCTCAAAGCCTAAAGCTCAAGGTACTGTACACATCTTTACATGTTCTGGGAGTGCTCTCCTGTTCTGGAACAATATTGCA
>NC_045746.1:6663265-6663553 GCF_008692095.1 Etheostoma spectabile
GTCTGACTAGTTTAATGTTACTGTACCTGTTAATGTCAATGTTTTGATTCTGAATGACCTGTCGGACTTTCAGCTATCAAAAGCTCAGAAACGTGTTGTGTTTGTCGGACTTACAGCTGCTAAGAGAATGATTGCAACCGTTGGAAGCCACCTCATGACTTGTCCATTCGGACATGGATTCTTTATTTTTTCGACGTAACATACTGTATATGGAACTGTCAACGACTCACATAGGTGGAGCCCCAGGAAGGACTTTGGACACATGGCGCAGCATTGCTGAGTCTTTAA
>NC_045746.1:6663563-6666719 GCF_008692095.1 Etheostoma spectabile
GTGAGTTTGTGCTGCAGCCTTTTCTTTTGTTCGCCTATGTGACTGGTCCCTTGTCTCGTGTCTGTGTGTGTGTGTGTGTCTGTTTCTCTATGTGTTGTTTTGTCTCCCTCCCTCACAATTTTTCTCTCTGTGCTTTTGTGGCCCTTGGACGCATTCATATGTCCCAGTGTGTTGTTTGTAACTGTTTGTCAATGTTACGTTTCGTGAATATAAAAAAGTTTAAAAACATTTTTCAAAAATGCAATGAATACATAAATAAGAGCTAGATTATCACGTAAAGTTAGTGCATACTGTGATGTGTGGAATTATCAGATCAAAGTTTGATGATATTATTAAAATATCACATGCTTATCCAGCCATCCATCCATCCATCCATCCATCCATCCATTATTGTATTGAAGCTGTTCCTCATGCTCTTGTGTATTTGTGTTAGTGTGATATTTTAGTTCACACTGACACAGTCACCTGTCAACCAATGGCTCTAAGCACAGGGTAGCGTAGGGTCATTCAGGAAACATGATGTCTTCCATATCAACGGGGTCGACCCAGCTCCTTCTCTTTGTTCTTTACTAAACGTGTCCCTCAGCAGCTTTGTGAAGACATCTCAAGAGGAAAGTCTTTAGTAGCCTTTAGGAGGACTCGTGGTGGTCCTTTTGTGAATAACGCCCATCATGTCTTGCATGTACAGTAACTGTGGCATATACAGGCAACCCTTTACTCATGCCAAACTGTTAATGCAGAATTAAAGTGTTGTGTTTAATAATTACTAATCAGCAGACACAAACAGAATCTGAATATTGTTTTTTAAAGTTTTTAGTGGTGATCCAAAATAAAAAATCTGTCAAATTTAGCAATCTGCTTCTGCTTTAGGCTGAACAAATCCTGGGGGAAATTCTGAGGAAAAAGAATGCGGAATAGATTCTGTTTGGCTTTTTTTATCAGCTACATACTGTAGGTTCATGAAAATAAACTCTATATCTGATTGTCCTACAATTCATATTATTTGACTGATATGAATGATTATTGCGGCGTCCAATGATTAATAACCCTGTTTTACATTCATTGCAGTAAGAAGCACAATAAGGTCCACGTCAGACTGATGGAGGTTAATATGCTGCCTTCTACACAGCCATGACAACTCCTTCTCTCTGACTGACTGAATACCCAGACCTACAAGGCTGTTTTTTGGATTTCTCAGACAGGAGGAATAGCTCTTTGCAGGATAGTCTGCTGGCTTAGGGAGAGAGGCTGACAGCTTATTTTGTTTTATGTTTCTTTTATGTTTCTACCTTTGCTCTGGTTTTCAGCTTACTGTTTGGAACTGGTAGGAAATTGGCGCCGACACTCTACACTCCCCATATCTTTTTTAGATAATACATGCTGTACCTTTCTCAGAGGAGCAAAATCCACCCCAAAGGCACTTACCACCCCAACGGAAAACTTTGTTCACAAACTGCTCCAAACAGCTCTATTGTAGTCCAGCCTTTACTTCTGTGACATCACTTTGTAACACACGTTACAATGCTCGCCTAGCTGCTAGCTTGGCGCGCCCTCATATTCTGCTCCTGACTAGCTAGCAGTTCTCACTGCGCATGTGCGACCCCCAACAAAGATGGACACTCAGGGTGATAAGAGGAGCGGCAGCAATGTGCAGTACAACAAAATGGTGTTTTCTATAAATGAAACCATGTGAGCCTATTCTGGTATAGCCGCAAAATATAACTATGAACTTGAAAATGAGCACAATATGAGCGCTTTAAGACTTTTCTTTTATAAGACCATGATAAATGGAATTTAAGACCTATATCACGACATAAAGACATAAATAGACTTTTTAAGGCCTAAGATTTAGATTTTTAAGTTCTAGACTTTTTAGGACTCCGTGGAAATTTGTGGGGATTCGACACGATCTGATTGAACACGTGCGATTCGATGCGATACGAGGCTAAGCAAAAGAATATGATGCTCTGAATTTCAGTATGGTACAGAGAGTTTGATTTGATTTGTTTGGTTCTTCCGAAGCAAACAACAAATTGTTTTGCTAAGCAGCCTGCATTGCGATTTCAAAGGTTTGCAGAAATACTTTCACTTCCATTAAAGGCTTAAGAACGGATTTGATTTTGATCTATTGATCTATTAAATTCTGTTAATAGTCTCATAATCAATCAGCGTGCTCGCTACTTTTACTGGAGTTTGTTTCACAAATGGTAAATGTGGACTTTTACTTTAGTAATTTGTTATGAGAGTCAAACAATATTGGTCATTTTTATTGGTTATTTCTGAACAATAAAGACGCAGACTCTATTAAAGATAATATAAATAATTCAGAGTCCATCCGTGTGCACTTTTTTCTCTCGCATCATGCATTTTTATGTGGGTGCACCGATGCAGATGGGTTAATCTTCCCTTCCCTAGAGTGAATGTAAATGGGACTAATCTAAATCCAGCTGTGATGCAGATGCTGTTGCACAGAGCCTTTTAAAGTTACCCATGGCTACATAACAAGTGGGAGGCAGATGAAAGTTAATAGCAAAATGAGTTCTACTTCCAAAGATACGTGTAGCCAATCTAATCCGCAGCTGGTTTACCAGACCCCGCCTTCCCCTGGTCTATATCAACAAAGTTTAATTTCCATGATTGTTCAGGAGACGCCGAGGTCCCTCACTTCGGCCAGATGTCCGTCCCCTTCCTGTTCCTTTGTGTTGGCGTTCTAACCTCCGGTGGATTAATGACGACTATGGTTAACTGCTCCTCAGATCTCTGCAGGGTAAATCCAGACAGCTAGCTAGACTATCTGTCCAATCGGAGTTTTCCCAAAACAAGTTCCTTCCCGAGGTTACTCTGTAGGGCTGGGAATCACCAGAGGCCTGAGGATACAATATCAGCACGATACTTATGTCACAATATAATATTATTGCAATTTTAAATATATTGCAAATTCTTTCCAATTTCAAATTAATCCCACAAAAAGGAAAGTTTGTCAACATCTGTTTTATCTAAAAAGATAAATGTCTCAGTTTGTTCATCTCACTTCAAAATGAGATCATCAAGCAGACAAACTTACCAACACGTATATGTTAATAGACCGATACTTACTGTCTGTGTATCGATACAGTATTGCCACGGAAAATATTGCAATACTATGCTGTATCAATC
>NC_045746.1:6666729-6671793 GCF_008692095.1 Etheostoma spectabile
CCCCTAATATTTTAAAGGAGCACCATCATTGAGTCGGGCACTTAGCGCCGCCCAAGATGATTGTGATTGGTTTAAAGAAATGCCAATAAACCAGAGCGTTTCTCCCATCCCGGAATGCTGTGGGGACTAGCCAGACCTTCCTCCGCGGCGCTGTGGAGGAAGGTCTGGCAATGCGAGACTAGTACCTCTCCTTACCCAGGCAGAGTTGGACTGGTTGAGCTGGTTGAGCATCACCACCGAGGTGCAGCCGTAGTCGTACAAGAGCCTCCAGAAGTCGGTGGTGGTGCCGGGCAGCGGGTGCGGCGTCACCACGAAGGCGGCGGGCCGGAGGAAGCTGTCGGCGAGCGCTGCGTTGATGTAGTTGCTGCTCTCGCCCTCGGTGGTGACGAGGAAGGCCAGCGAGCGGTCCGGCGGCAGCACGTCCATGCTGCGGTTCTTCTCGCGGTTCCTGGGCATCAGAGAGATGCTGCACTCCTCCATGTCCAGGTGGGGGGTCACCGAGTTCAGAGTCTAAAGAAAGAAGAGGACAGTGGTGGAATGTAATTAACTACATTTACTCAAGTACTGTACTTAAGTACAAATGTTGAGGTACTTTGCTTTATTTACTTTTCTTTTCATGTCACATTCTACTCTAATATTGTACTTTTTACTCCACTACATTCATCTAACAGCTGTAGTTACTAGTTTCTTTACAAATTAAGATTTTTTTCACACACATGTTTATAAAATATATTTTATTATACATTAAACTGCCTAACAATATACAAGCACAGCTGAAATGATTAGACGATGAAACACTGAGATGATTGACAGAACTATTTCCAGTTTCTAAAATGAGAGTTGTTTAACTTTTAATACCTTAAGTAAGTTTTTCTGATAATCCTTACATACTGTTGAACAGCTCACCCGGAGACTGAAGGCAGAGGACAATCAGAAACACTTAACTCACTCAAAACAGCATGGATAGTTTTTTTTGTGTGGAAGCACCAGAGACATAAAATAACACCCCTAATCCCAGAAAAGGTGATTATTTTGATAATATGGGCACTTTAAGTAAAAGATCTGAATACTTCATCTACCACAGAGGAGGAGGAGGAGGAGAGAATGTGCAGAGGAGATAATTAAAAAGGCTGGCATGTGTATTTGAGAACGTGTTCACATCTGAGATGCAGAGATAAAATGAAAGACTGGGGAAAAAGATTGTGATAAGAGGAGACAGACACAGCGGAACAGAAACGGGATCAAAGAGAGACGGACAGAGGCAATGAAGATATTCTCCAAACAGCCTGACTGTCAATACTTGACAAGCACAACTATCTCCAATCATCTCCGGGAAACTTTCAAAACACATTAATTATCAGTCAAAATCCCTACGAGGCTCAATGGATAAAAACACATTTAGCTCAATCTCATACATTATGAATAAGAATATTATGAAGCAATGGAAATTATATATCTAATATCTAACTTGTCTCATATTGGGAATGACTCCCTTTTGGCTTGGACAAAATGAATAGAACATTCTGGCTCCTAACGGCAATATTACGCTTAGACTACAAGTCCCAATTATGGGAGGCTGTCTTATTGGACGGCTCATATGAGTAGCACTGAGAGGGTAATTGTGCTGCATGTGGGAAAGAAAAAAATCTAATTATTACGGCCAAAGGTCACCAATCAATACCATCATTACAGCTGGCTGCGGCAATACCATTACATTAAAGACAAATACACGTTCCTAGTCTCAATGTGAAACTTTTCTGCTAAACAAAATGGTTTTTTTTTTACGTTTAATGTATACTGATTAAAAAAGCAGCTTTGGTCTTGGTGGCCATCACTCAAATGCTGACTCTTCATTTATTTCAAACAACCCAAGCGTATTTCTCCTGAAGGACCTACAGTGCAAGGCTTTTGTGTTCAGAAGGGCAAATGCAAAAGCTCTCATGAAGAGCATATACTTACACTATAGTATTACATATAGTATTATACATACATACATACATACATACACAGTATAGTACACTGAAGCAGAGAAATTTACGTAAAGGGTAAATACCGTTTTTTTTTTTTTCAACCTGGACCCTATTTTCCTATGTTATTGTGTGTAAATGTCTGATAGGAACAACAATCTTTGAGATTGGTCCAGTATTGAGCGTGAGCGCTGTTACTGGCAACCACAGACAAGGCTGCAATGTAACCCCAATGGGGCAAATTTGCATAATCAATTTGGTCCACTAAAAGACTGGATTTTTGAATGAAGTACTGTAAGTTTTACAATGCAAAAATGATTCATTCATTAATTCATTCATTCTCATTTTACTCTTCAACAGAAAGTTTGACCTCCCTAGAAATCTTTTCCATAATGTTGTTAGACACTTAGAATATTAATCTGAGCCTGTCAGCGGCAAAACGATCCCTTTCGTTGGGGGATGTTGGCCTGTTGTATGGCCAGGGTAGGATGGTGCCTATTGAATGTCCAGCCCAACCAAGCCCTCAGTGCAGGGCCTTGTGGTCCTGTTGGATCAAAGTCTGAGGTGAGGTTTAATTTGTTGAATTGGTTTTAACTCTTTGCCGCAGGCCATTTTTTTCAGTTCCTCCTCTCACACAGACAGCCGCAGCCTAAACCCACTACCCCCAGTGAAGTGAATGGGAGGACTACAGTTTTGGGATCTGCTCTGAAACCAGCCTAATGCAAGACTGGCACTGGCAACCAGCTGTGGGTGGAATTACTTGTTACTCAGTCTGTGCTGTTTACATTCCGCCACACACTCATTAGCTGCACTTGGTTTTGTTTTCGGCTTAGCAGCTTCTACAGTTGCATCATGGAGAGCATCTTGACCAGCTTTGTCACTGCGTGGTACGGGAACATGGAGCGCACACGCCTGCAGAATGGGTAAAGACTGCTGAGAGGAGTCCACAGCAGCATCACCAAGACTCCAGCCCCCCCCCCCCTTACACAGGTCTGTCACACTGATGCTCGCTGGCAGGAGGAACAGGCTACGTTTAAACTACTATGTTTTGGTATGAAACATATATTGTGCTATATTTACGCATCACATTCACGCTACTCCAGCATTTCAGCCCCTTAAAACATTTGGAAAGACTGTTTTGGTTTGAAAACTCCGGGGTTGCTTTGTACTCTAGACAGGGGTAGCTTCTAAACTGGCAACAGAGTGTATGTTGCACATTCTCTTGAAGGTTAAAATAAGTGTGATCAATCTAAAACCATCATATAGACAGTAGTCTGGCTCACAGGATGTACAGTGCTGAGAAGGTCCCCGCTGCTGCTATCTATTTAGCAGGGTTACCAACGCTGCAAGAGTGTCTTTTCCCGCTATCCCAGAATGCCAAGCATTGTAGTAGCCAGACCTCACTCCAGTAATCAATCAGGCATAGGCAAAGCCGAAATAGGCAATTAATACAAACAAAACAAATACAAGTCTTGTATGGGTGTGCATTACCTGAAACTCCTCTCGGAGCTGCGAGGTGTTACTCTGGGAGTCAACCTTCAGCATCTCCTTATAGGTGAGAGCAAACTCATTAACGAGGATGGCCGTCTCTCCACACAGACACGCCTCCAGGATGGCATCATGGATAAACACGTACTGCTCCTGAGAGACAGACAGACAGACAGCGGGGGGAAACATTCAGAGATGTATAAAATCACACAAAAACCCGCACTGCACTTATTCCTAGCTGTTAATTGCCCACTTGTGAAGAACAATGTAGAATTTAATTACGGCGGTTCAATGTTGACTAATAGTCAACATACAACTTCAATTGCCATGCCCACTCTCAGGCATTGTTCCCAAGCAGAAATGTGTCTGAAAATGGGGAGGAAAAGTACGACAAAAAATAAACACTCATCAGAAGAGCAAAAAGACTGCCCACACACAATATTTAAATACCGTCATGAGCTGTGCAATTAAAAAAGGAAACTAGGAAATTTGTTTAGACGTGCAACCAAACAAAAGATCATAGAGGCGAGGATACATACAAATAGCAGGCAGTAAACTGTCCCTCTTACAACTTATTATCATTTTTAATATGTTCCGTAATTACAGAAGTATTTATTCAACTGGTAGACAAACTCTAGCTAAAAGGTGAAGAGATGGAATTAAAAGGGGATAAATACCATTGTTTTGGTATTAACTGTACCGCCTCCACTTCTATACTAAGACATTTTAAAAATGTTTTCAACCTTTGAATTGTTGTAATTACTCTAGTAATGAGTGCAATTTTTCTGGTTTGTATATTTGAAGATTGAGAGTTCCCATTAAGTAGACCTTAGAATGACTTCCAACTATGTGTTTATTAACACAATTAAAGCCAGTTTCTTAATATGTGAGTTCTTACTTGTCTCAATTGGGAAAAAGAGAGATATGTATTTTTAATGTGTAGGGTGAACTGTACCTTTGAGTACTTTTTTTGTTTTGTTTTTTGAAAATATTTTTTATCAACATTGTGCAGTCTGCACTGGTTCATACAAGCCACATTATTTTTTTTCCATTTTCTTATTCATACAATAAAAACAATACAGCAGCAACCAAGAACACACAGTATAATAGCAAGACATTGCTATGAGACTAAGGAGCAAACCAGGAGTCAAAAGAAGAAAGACAAATTTCCTTTGAAACTACCACTATTACAGTATTATTTTTTGTGACCCACCTCATCCCAAAGCTTCTTTCCTCAGCCCCGTTAAATGTTTCAAAACTGGTCCCCATGCCCTACTAAGCACACTCCTCCTCCCTGCTTTTGTGAATCTAAGCTTCAGACTTCCATAATAGTAATTTCTGTTTTTTAGGCAGTGCAGTACCCAGATAAACTGGCTATTTGTCCCTGCCAGAGTTCAAAGTAGACCATTCATTTGTAGACCCCAGAATGACCACAAGGAGGTCGGGCTCCCATTGCTTGTTAAAGGCTTTTGAGTAGAATACAGAATACAAATAGTCCAGCGATTAAGCGATTAAGGTCCAGCATGAGTGGAGGTTAGGGCACGGCCAAAACTAGTGTGTGAGGTTGCCCTTTTAATTCTTACACTTATCACATAGTGCTGATACACTG
>NC_045746.1:6671803-6672059 GCF_008692095.1 Etheostoma spectabile
ATACTGTACCTTTGAGTACTTTTGCTGTGATTATTTGTACTTTCCACTTTTCCTCCACCACTGCAAATGGTTGTTGGGATTCGGTTTCAAAGGCTTGTCCAGCCTGACAAGATAAAAACTCTAGTGCAAACGTGCCCGATAAATAAACGTAATGGTAAAAATGTAAAATTTGATTGAAAAAAGTGAGTTAGCAGCAGCTCTGTGTGGTGAAGATCAAACCTGTGAGCTTCTGGTTAAAAGCTTTTTTTAAGCACAT
>NC_045746.1:6672069-6674769 GCF_008692095.1 Etheostoma spectabile
CCCCCCCCCCCACTCACTTCAGTCTGGATCATGTTGATGCGTCGGGAGCATAGAGTCTTGACGCAGTTGTAGATGTCCACCACTCCTTCACACTCGGCCATATCCAGCATGACATCCAGCACAATGTAGCAGCCGGTCCTGCCTGCCCCCATACTGGTGCAGAGGAGAGA
This sequence comes from Etheostoma spectabile, assembly GCF_008692095.1. NCBI lineage: Eukaryota > Metazoa > Chordata > Actinopteri > Perciformes > Percidae > Etheostoma > Etheostoma spectabile. The sequence continues at coordinate 6,672,240 of NC_045746.1, forward strand.
GGAGAGTGTATCACTGAAAGGAACGTGGCCTTAGTACGATCCGAATACTCTGAAGTGTTATAAAGGGCTTTGTTCAGGAAAGTAAGAAAGGAAATACAGTGTAAATAAATACAGCGACCATGAATTTTCTGGCATCATAAAAAAAAAAAAAAAAATCTAACTTCAACTTTGACACTTGACATTGAAAAGCCTTTTAGTTGGAGAGTGCTAAGACATTTAGAAAACGTCCTATGTACTGGCCTCTGCCTTCCATGTCTGGGTCTAACACCGCAATTAAGGCATGTGTGGGACTTTGTGAATGCCCTCAGCCCTCTCCAGCTAAAGCTTTATTACCTTAAAACCATCAGAGTTCAAAAACAAGGATGTTTGTGCTTCATTTGTCCTCAGTATTTCCTTCCTTATTCCCCATTGAACTGAAACAAAATCTCCCTGCAGTGTGTCGATATTGTTAAACTAGCATATCATTTATGGTAAGATGCAACGGTATCATGATAAAGAATCCCGAGCTGTAAGAAATCTATAATCCAGCTCCTCACACACACAGAACATACGTAACCTGTTCGGTTCCGGCTGGGGTGAAAGCTGTCAATCAAACCCCGATTGAACTAAACAACCGCACTGAAGCCATCTGAAGAGGTGGGTCTCTACGATTTACTGTTTACTTGAGCTGGTAAACTCGGGGGGGGTTACACACAGAAAACAAATCAAGGGACCTGTTCCAATGTCTCAGTGAATTGTTTGTAATTGTTGATAATTTCTGAATATATACAAACAAATTTGATCACAAAAAAAGAAAACAAATCAAGCAGTCCAAAGAGCCGCTACTCACATTAGCATTTGTTTTTTAACAATTGCACTAGGAAGCTGTCACACATGTAGGTTGGTTAATTCTGGGCCATTTCTGGATGGCAATGCAAGATCTGAGAAAATCTCGCAAGGTGGTTAGGCGTTGACTTTAAATTATTAAGGTTCTAGAAGGTGGGGAACTTTCAAGTCACCTCTGCAATATGTATACTGAATAAAAAAAAATAAAAAAAAATCAAATCAATTAAAAACTAAATCAAAATCAGTCAAATCAAAATCAATCAAATAAAAAAATATATATATCAAAAGAACTTTTTTTATTATTTTTTTTAAAGGAAGTTCATTTGAAACAGCACACACAGTCCACAATAATCATACCGAATTGTCTATTTTACTAAAACGAGTTGTGCTTCATGCGGTTGACGGGGATGACGTGTCACTCATCGGGATCGGGAAATCCACTCACCAGTCTCCTGCCGACTCTGCTAGCCTGGGCTAGCTAGCCCGCTGGCGCAGGCGTTCAAATGAAAACAGAGTAAACTCCGAGGAAAAGGTTAAAGAAAAGGAAGCAAGACTATCTCTGTGGCCATCTGATAACTACGAGTCGCTCAGCAAGGTTGTTTGGTCCACCCCAGAGTTTGAGTGCTAGCTATCACAGCAGCCCAGGCAACCGGCACTAATGAGCCACCAGAGTTAGTCTGGACCAAACCAAGCAGGTGAGACACTACAGGGATTTTTATAGTAAATAGACTTCATCTTATCTTCTATATGACACATTTGCCACACCAACCAAGATCATTATGTCTATGCTATTTCATTATTTTTCCATATTTTTTTTCTTTTAATGCCAAAACTTAAAATGCACATACAGTAATAACATTTGGATAAAAATGTGGGAGCTGCAGAGAAATTAAAGTCCTTCGCTGAAACGCCAGACCTTATCCTTTGTGAATTTCACGCTGGTTACTTGTGAAATGCAACATCCTGTTTGCCAGTCTTATTCCAATTTCTGGTATTTGTTATTGCCATTATTTTGCTCCTACACAGCATCAAAAAGCTGAAAGTAATTTTAGGAAATGTAAAAAAAACAAAAAAAAAACAACAACAGCAGAAACAAAAACAGCAAATTAAGTGTGCATTGGAAATCAAAGAAATATGACATTTTAGAGTAGATAAAGGAAGGGTATTTTATCAAAATACCGCATAGAAAATCTGCTTAGAAATTTAGGAAGTATTGGATAGGATAGAACAGCAATGTAATTCTGCTAAATAAAACACATCCCAATCATAATTCATTTCCCTTGTTTTCATTTTAAACAAATTGTGTATCCTAACACATTTTCTATAGGCTCAGTGTGCCAAATAAAAAAATAATAATATTTTGAGTGCTTAGGGTTATGGTTATGGTATCAGAAGTTTGGATAGTCATCATGCACTACGTTTACATGCACACCAATATTCCACTATTATTCAAAATATGACAGGGGATGTAAACATTGTATTCCGGTTGGATATTCCAAATAAGGCCTTTTTCCGAATAAAACATTTTCTGATTAAGACGTGTGATATTCCGGTATTATTCGGGTTTTAGAGGCATTCTTTAGACCTGTTTACAGTGCAATCTGGGTTTTTACCGCAGGCTTAGGGTCAGCTCTGTGCGTTGCTACGGTTTCTGTACACAAACCCGATAAGGAGAAACACAGCTACTTTTAAACATTATCAAAGA
>NC_045746.1:6674779-6681135 GCF_008692095.1 Etheostoma spectabile
TATCAACAAGTTTTTGGATATGCGCACACATCGCTATGTCGACCTTTTCAAGAAGCCGGTTGAAGGAATTGTTGAGGGACGTGTGTTCACACGGTCCAAAAAGTCCACCACCGCTGGTAAGCTTTGAAAAAAATCCTGTTTTGCACGGCTACATATTCACTTTTATTAGCACTCTTAGTCAGAATATCGTCTATTTTGGAATTAGGGCAACAAACGGAATACTATGTGCATGTTAACGTACTGAGTGAACCATTAATTGGTCATGTGACAAGGGCTGGGAACATTGGCAGAACAGGCCGCCAAGTAACAGGACTCCAATGGAAATCACAATTGTCAGATTGACAGCACTCTAGCCCAATGGATTGTGGGGGGGGGGGATCATATTTCAAGGGGCGGGCCCTACTAGCCCCGCCCCCGTCTCCATCTGCTGTGTATAGGTCATTGGCAGCATGGAGCGTGATGAGTTACCTGCAGTGGACCACCACCGGGCCGCCGTCGGGCGGCGTGGAGGCCTTGACCCGGCGCAGGAAAGCCAGCAGGCCGGTGGCGTGGTACGGCACGCCGTGCTCCGGCCACGAGGTGAAGTGGAACTGGCACACCTCATGCTTGGCAGGGTAACCTCGCTACAAGACACATTAAGGCAGACCCAATGAGACGCTATCATTATGAGGGCCCAAATATTCAGAGAGAGAGAGAGAGAGAGAGAGAGTTCACAAATAGAAAACAAGCACACAAACCTGAAGCAGAATGACAACTTCCTAATAACAATCACTAATACATGGTGAATCAATAGTAGCTTAAACTTAAGTCTTAAGTTATTTTACGGTTAAACATTATCATGAAAAGTTATGTTTACTAATTATTAGTTAAATTATATTTTATGTGAAATTGTCATTAGTTTAGTTTCATACAAAGAATAAGTTTGTAACTTTAGATAGATTGTTAATACTTGGTCAATGGTTAAAACTTGTTTTTATAAAGTGTATATAAACATTATTTTAATGGCTATTATGAAGTTGCAACTAACGCTTATTATAATAAGTTGTCGTAAGTGGTTTATAAAACATCATTTAATTTAATTACATCTTTATTTGGTGATCTACAAACAAGTGTCACGGTTGTATGTTTCTGTTTCCTGTTTTATTTTGAAGTCTCTGTTTTCTCCCTTGTCTTGTCTAGTTTTACTTCCTGCTTTTGGTTTTCCCGCCCTTGTGATTGTCTGATGTCTTCCACCTGTTCCCAGCCTAGTGTCAGCTGTTCCTTAGCTTCTCATTACCCTGTGTGTTTAGTCTCTGTTCTGTCTTTGCCTCTTGTCAGATTATTGTTTGCTGTTTAGTGGATTTCGATGCCACTGTTTCTCTGTTTGCCGGTCCTGTTTCTTGGCATTCTGCCTGTTCCCAGTTGGGGATTCTGCCTGTTCTGTTTTTGTGGATTGCCTATTATCTTCAGGACAACTTTCGTTGAAAGGATTTTTTTATTATTAAATATTCAACCTCAATTAAGCCTTATGTCTCAGCACATGGGTCCTATATTCTCTGACCCACCTGACAACAAGATAATTAGTGATTATTTGTACACTGATAATAGCTATCTAAATAAAGTTTATAGATGCTTTACAAAGGCTAAATTAAAGAGGTATTGCATTGAACAGATGCAACTTTATAATAGCCATCCAAATAATATTTGACGGCCTATAAACAATGTCTTAATCATTAGCAAATCCATTTTAAGTATCTATCAATTTACAATTTTATGGCATCTTATAAGTAAGAAAGGGATTGGTACATGACATAGAGGCTACACCGAGAGAGTTGAGATGGAATAAAGTGAGAGTGCGACTCACCCTCTCCATGGCGAAGGTGCGCACGGTGTACTCTGCCAGTGTCTCTGTCTTCAGCAGCGTAATCTTAATGTCTCCGTAGAGCTCAGTGTCATCAGGCCAATACTTACAGCACTTCATCTGGACAAACAACACACGGTGCTAAAGTTCAGAGAGCATCACAGCTGATTCATGTCAACACTAGACAACAAACAGTCACACCACTAGGCACTGAGATTTCAACAAGCAGACTAAAGGCTCTGACACACCAACCCGACGGCCGACCATCGGCAGAAATGGCAGTCGGGCTGACCGTCCCCCCGAGTCGAGACTTGAGTGTACGTCCTTCGCGCATGCGAGAGACGTAATACGTCTCCACTACAGCAGGTGGTGCTAATCTGTATTGTTGCCCAAAAAATGTAAATTGGCTGCTGATTGGACGAACGCGTCACGTGGGTCTGGCTTTTCCGTAATTTCAAAACAAACCGAACTGGTGGCTCGTTCGGAATACCATCTCGTATTTTACAAAAATTGCCAAAATGCGTTTCTGAAGACATTTTAAGCGAGAAATAGGTCATGCAGTTGCTGAATCTGTAATTTCAGATCGACAGAGGTCAGTTTAACCCTTGTGTTGTCCTCGGGTCAAATTGACCCGTTTTATATCATCCATCCATCCATCCATCTTCATCCGCTTATCCGGTATCGGGTCGCGGGGGCAGGTCAGCTCCAGTAGGGGACCCAAACTTCCCTTTCCGAGCACATCAACCAGCTCCGACTGGGGATCCCGGGCGTTCCCAGGCCAGGTTGGAGATATAATCTCTCCACCTAGTCCTGGGTCTTCCCGAGGCCTCCTCCCAGCTGGACGTGCCTGGAACACCTCCCTAGGGAGGCGCCCAGGAGGCATCCTTACCAGATGCCGAACCACCTCAACTGGCTCCTTTCGACGCGAAGGAGCAGCGGCTCTACTCCGAGCTCCTCTCGGATGACTGAGCTTCTCACCCTATCTCTAAGGGAGACGCCAGCCACCCTCCTGAGGAAACCATTTCGGCCGCTTGTACCCGGATCTCGTTCTTTCGGTCATGACCAGCCTTCATGACCATAGAGAGGGTAGGAACGAAAATTGCCGGTAGATCGAGAGCTTTGCCTTCTGGCTCAGCTCTCTTTTCGTCACAACGGTGCGATAAAGGAATGTAATACCGCACCAGCTGCTCCGATTCTCCGACCAATCTCACGCTCCAATCCCCTCACTCGCGAACAAGACCCCAAGGTACTTAAACTCCTTCACTTGGGGTAGGACTCACCCCACCCGAAGAAAGCACTCCTATCGGTTTCCTGCTGAGAACCATGGCCTCAGATTTAGAGGTGCTGATCCTCATCCCAGCCGCTTCACACTCGGCTGCGAACCGATCCAGTGAGTGCTGAAGGCACAGACCGATGATGCCATCAGGACCACCATCATCCGCAAAAAGCAGCAATGAGATCCCGAGCCCACCGAACTGCAACCCCTCCCCGCCCCGACTACGCCTCGATATCCTGTCCATAATATTACAAACAGGATTGGTGACAAAGCGCAGCCCTGGCGGAGGCCAACCCTCACCTGGACGTCCGACTTACTGCCGAGAACCCGGACACAGCTCTCGCTTTGGTCATACAGAGATTGGATGGCCCTAAGAAGGGACCCCCTCACCCCATATTCCCGCAGCACCTCCCACAATTTCTCCCGGGGGACGGTCATACGCCTTCTCCGATCCACAAAACACATGTAGACTGGTTGGGCACTCCCAGGCCCCCTCCAAGATCCTTGCGAGAGTAAAGATCTGATCCGTTGTTCACGACCAGGACGGAATCCGCATTGTTCCTCTTCAATCCGAGGTTCACTATCGGCCGAACCCTCCTTTCCAGCACCTTGAATAGACTTTACCAGGAGGCTGAGAAGTGTGATACCCCTGTAATTGGCACACACCCTCTGGTCCCCTTTTTGAAGGGGGAACCACCACCCGGTCTGCCACTCCTTAGGCACCGTCCCAGACTTCCACGCAATGTTGAAGAGGCGTGTCAACCAAGACAGCCCTCCACACCCAGAGCTTTCAGCATTTCTGGACGGACTATCATCAATCCCTGGGGCTTTGCCGCTGTGGAGTTGTTTTGACTACCTCAGCGACACCAGGGAAATTGACGACAATCCCCCATCATCCTCCAGCTCTGCCTCCACAAGAGGGCGTGTCAGCTGGATTTAGGAGTTCCTCAAAGTGCTCCTTCCACCGCCCTATTACCTCCTCAGTTGAGGTCAACAAGGTCCCACCCTTACTGTATACAGCTTGGATGATTCCTCGCTTCCCCCTCCTGAGGTGGCGACGGTTTTCCAGAAGACCTTGGTGCCGACCGAAAGTCCTTCCATATCTTCTCCGAACTTCTCCCACACGCTGCTTTGCCTCTGTCACAGCAGAGGCTGCAGCCCTTCGGGCCGTCGGTACCCTGCAACTGCCTCCGGAGTCCTCCGAGACAACATATCCCGGAAGACTCCTTCTTCAGTGACGGCTTCCCTGACCACGGTGTGTCCACCAGGTGTTCGTGGGTTACCGCCCCTTGAGGCACCTAAAACCCTAAGACCACAGCTCGCCGCCGCAGCCTTTAGCAATGGAAGCTTTGAACATTGTCCACTCAGGTTCAATGCCCCCAGCCTCCACAGGGATGACGAAAAGCTCCGCCGGAGGTGTGAGTTGAAAGCCCGTCGGACAGGGGCCTCCTCCAGACGTTCCCGTTTACCCGCACTACCCGTTTGGCTTACCAGGTCTGTCCAGAGTCTTCCCCCACCCCCTGACCCAACTCACCCACCGATGGTGATCAGTTGACAGCTCTGCCCCTCTCTTCACCCGAGTGTCCAAACATACGGCCTCAGATCAGATGAAACGATTATAAAATCGATCATTGACCTTTGGCCTAGGGTGCTCTGGTACCACGTACACTATGAGCATCCCTATGTTCGAACATGGTGTTTGTGATGGACAATACATGACTAGCACAGAAGTCCAACAAAGAACAACCACTTGGTTTAGATCAGGGAGGCCGTTCCTCCCAATCACGCCTCTCCAAGTATCTCCATCATTGCCCACGTGTGCATTGAAGTCCCCCAGCAGAACTATGGAGTCCCCTACTGGAGCCCCATACAGGACTCCATTCAAGGTCTCCAGAAGGAGATACTCCGAACTCTTGTTTGGTGCATATGCACAGACAACAGTCAGAGTTTTCCCCCCCATCACCCGCAGGCGTAGGGAGGCGACCCTCTCGCCACGGGGTAAACTCCAACGCACGCGGCGCTCAGCGGGGGCTTGTGAGTATCCCCACACCCGCCGGCGCCTCACACCATGAGCAACTCCGGAGTAGGACAGAGTCCAACCCCTATCCAGGAGAACGGTTCCAGAACCGAGACTGTGCGTAGAGGTAAGCCACCAGATCTAACTCGGTAGCGCTCCACCTCCCGCACAAGTTCGGCTCCTTCCCCCACAGAGAGGTGACATTCCACGTCCCAGGCAGCCTCTGCTGCCGGTTCTGGTGTCGAAGCCCTGACCTGTCGCTGCCACCCATATAGCAGCGCACCCGACCCCTTTGGATCCTCCACAGGTGGTGGGCCCATGGGCTGGAGGGAGAGGTGCCACGTTACTTGTTCGGGCTGTGCCCGACCGGGCTCCGTGGCAAACCGGCCACCAGACGCTCGCTCACGAGCCCACCGTCTGGGCCTGGCTCCAGACGGGGGCCCCGGGCTTCCTCCGGGCGGGGTCTCTCTATCCCTTCCTTGATTAACCATTGAAGTCTTTGAACCATTCTTTGTCTGGTCCCTCCCCTGAGACCTCTTTGCCATGGGAGACCCTACCAGGAGCACAAAGCTCCAGACAACACAGCCCTCAGGTTCATAGGGACACACAAACCTCTCCACCACGATAAGGTGATGGTTCCCGTTTTATATCAGAAATATGGATTTCTTTCAACCAAATTGCCCAAAACTAACATGGATGATTCCATGCAACATCAGGTAAAATTAATGATTACTTTAATTGAATTTTGCGGTGTTTTATTTAATCTTACAGCATTTGAATTCTTTTTTTTTTGTTTGTTAATGGTTTCAAAACAGTATCCGGACTAAACTTTGACATTTACACATCTGTGATCCACTCAACATCCTCAGATCTTAACTATTAGTGAAAATAATTCATAATTTCTGCCTTTTTTTAACTAAAAACTTATATATAATTTGATATAAATGAGGGTCGTTGACCATGCATTCCAAGAATAAGTGTTATTAAACCAGCTCAAGTTTTTTAAAAAGTGCCGAAAGCTGGAAAAAGTGACAAAAAAAAAAATCGTAAAAGCACAAAAAAAGGACAAGTTCAAGGTTAACGGGAAGACAACGAAAGGGTTAAAAGATTTTCGTCAGATTTTGAAATACTCTAGTCACACTCATCCCACTTGGTATTTCCGGGTTAGCACTCCACCAATCAGATTTATTTATTTATTTTATTAATTCAGGACAATGCACATT
>NC_045746.1:6681145-6686900 GCF_008692095.1 Etheostoma spectabile
CACAACAGTACACGTAAATGTGCCAGATTGTAGCCCGAGTCCATCTGCAGTCCAATAGGCAAGTTGGAGTTACAGTAAAAAAACAAAAAAAAAGACAGGATAGTAGCATTTAGTATATAGAAACAAGAAGAAACAAAAAGAAAAGAAGAAAAAAAGAAAAAACAGGACAATTCATCAGAGAGATTGGTCATTGAGTCCGCCCAAAGACTGCCCGCCTTCTGATTCAACATGTCAAATCGGTCGAGATTAAAGCAGACGCCCGCCCCCCCCCGAGTGACGACGGCACAGAAAACACCAAACAGACTCGAGCAGACTGCCCGACGGCCGATAATCGGGTTGGTGTGTCCGGACCTTTAGGTTACATTCACATTGCTACGCTCTGGATTAAAAACAAGTATCTTCTGCTTTCATTCCCCCTGCTCTGGCGATTCAGAGCTGGAGACATTTGAAAACACTTGTGACCATGTTTTGGTTTGGAATCCACGGGGTTGTGTTTCAATCTCAACGGCCGCAAACAGAGACCTTTGGCAACACCGACACTGACGCCAACGTTTCACCGCTTGGTCGGGTCAGGGCGTCTTGTTCTCTGAGACTAAGCTACTAACGTTCCCATGGCAACTACCAGCAACAGGCGGAGTATAAAAGCTGCGTCCTGTTTATGCCCAGTATACGAGAATGTTGATGGGATATGCGGTTCGGTATTAGTTAATCTACTGCAGCTAAAAACACTTGGAGTGCACAGAGATCGCTTTTGGGACAAAATTGGGCTTAAAAAACAAAAAGTAGCAATGTAAATGTAGCTTTAATTGGAATGCTCTAATCCTGTTGTAAGCTTTGCTAAATATTTGGACATTAACACAGTCATTCCAATCATCTCCACCATCACATTTGACACATAACAGTTGTCCCCAATGTTTTTTGGGGTCAACATGTCAAAACGTTTTCACATCTGATTTCCCGCTCTTGGAAATAGATAGGTTCTGTCTGGTAGCTGTGACATTCCTTAGCTTTTAATGATTTAATAGGAATGGTTTTAACTCTCTTATTATATATCATAAACTGAGGATTTAGAAATAACTGTACACCAGTGGTGGAATGTAACTAAGTACATTTACTCAAGTACTGTACTTAAGTACAAATATGAGGTACTTGTACTTTACTTCAGTCTTTTCATGCCACTTTTTACTTCTACTTCGCTACATTTCAGAGAGAAATGTACTCCACTACATTCATCTGACAGATTTAGTTACTTAACAAATTAAGATGTTTGCACACAAAACACATGTAAGTTTATAAAACATGTTTGTTTTTATAATATAAATTAAACTACCCAACAATATAACGCCTCAGCAAAAGCTACATTAGCATGAGAAGATTCCTCATTTGTATTTTTAAGCATTAGAATTTCAAAAAACTTGTAATACAAAAATGAATTGTTTTAATGTACGTAATCAACTGGGGACATTTCATAGCTATCTGCTGGTTAAAATGTTTGATCCTAATCACCTGTATAGTGTGTGTAAAATGTATGGAAATTTATGACATTTCTTTAGTAGCTGTTTTTTTTTCTATATTTGAGTTTTCTTAGACTCTAGGAATCCTCCACTGCAGTAGCACTTACATACACCAAACTCTACACCTACATTCTGAAGCTTTTTACACAGGGATTTGTTAACATATCATTCACAGCCTGATTTAACATCTGATTCCTACAAACATGGCAAAAACAGATTTTTCTTTGGCTGTTCTCTGACAGTATTTTTTGATTTATGGAGTGGTTCAAAGTGATATCCGAAATTTCCTTGAACTTAAATATGTCAACAAAATAAAACAAGAATTTTAAACCTAGCTTCATCCAAGGTTCAGATTCCCATTCTAGACATGTGTGCAAGTTAAAACATATTTAACAAAATAATGCCTAAAAACTTGCAATACAAAAAAATATTGTCTTATTGAAAGTAACCAACTGGAGTTAGTTTCATACTGATATCTATTAGTTCAAATATTTCCCCTATTCCCTCCGTAGTGTCTTCCGTTAGAGTAACAGATCAGAGGCCACAATGTTCCTTCACATACATCAAAGCTTCGACTTTGGAGCCCAGGCACCAAAGCAAAAAGGCGATCTTACAGGATCAGACAGCGGCAGCCATTTCCTCCCACAACACCGAGCGCAGCGGCTCTTCTGATGTATGGTGGATGATAAAAAGAGGGAGCTCCAGAAATACATTCCCTCCCTCCATCCCTCCATCTATCTTCACAGCTGGCTGGAGGCGAGGTCACAGGACAAAGAGAAGGAAAACCTACCCTGCCCACTTCCACCAGCTTAGTGATCATGACAATACTGAAGCAGTTCTCCTGCCAGACCATCCGCCAGAAGTCGTAGATCATCTCCTGTTTGGGGCCTGCAGAGCGGGAGATATACAGTGGAGGTATAGGTGGAGAAGTGGGAGAAAGAGAGAGAGAAAAACAAGCGAGGAGAAAAAGTGTAGGAAGAGAAAGAGGAGGATGAGAAGGGCGGAGAGATGAACCATAAGTCAGAGAAAATAGCAGCAATAACCATCAATGTAGAGGCTGTGTAATCCATGCCAGGGAATAGAGTAACAATGTGTCATTCATGAACTATTGCCCTGCTCCGTGTTCTCCTAATTCTACGGAGAAATGTCATTTCAATACACCCACAAATCCTCCGCCATTGTGCAAACAAGCTCCTGTGTTGCCTTTCGTGAACACCAGTGGCAGACACAAATCACAGGCCCTGGAGAAGATGACACTTTCATTGATTTCATTACACCGCGGCGGTGATAATATCACAAGGCCCTCCTTCATCCCGCCTCCTCTGCCAAACACTCTACGCAGCGCTTTTAGTGAACAAGATGTCTATTCATTTCCACCCACGCACGTTGTTTAATAGGAATATTATCTTGTCTCCTGTCACTGACCTGGATGACTTTTTTTAAGAGACGGTTGCACCTTATCATCCCACATATGTGCTAGCAGAGTAGTAAATCTCTTTTACTCTTTATCATAAATACTGTTTGTATTAAATCATTTATTTATTTCAGGTTCATTTGTACAATGCAATCTCAATACAAAAGCAATTCTGCATTACTCATTCTTCATGCTTCATGCTTCATTTATTTAAAATGCACATTCAAACTGTGACATCACATCCTGTTCCTAATGTGGGGCATTTACACAACCGTAATAATTATATTTACTCTGTCACTTCAATTCAATCTGAGCCATCTTTCAGAGGATTTTCTGACAATAACTTAGAAAGTGACACCAGCCTTATCCTTCAAAGGCCCCATGTTGTAAATGGTAAGATTCCCATGTCTGTTCTGATTACAAAGCAGGTGTATTCAGAAACTGCGACTTTGAACGAGCCATCAGGACTTCCGTACGGTTATGTCACAACTATACTTCGTAGAGGTAGAAATTTCTGCTTCAGTTCTGTTACAGTCATACCCCGGCTGCAATGGCGAAAGAGAGAGCGCAGATGTGGAAGAACGGGACGTGCTGACCAATTAGATCAGAATATCTCTAGGATTTAAGAAAAACTACAGAAGGAGGAGGAGAAACAACATGCCCAATAAAAAAAAAAAACAGGCCTCTCCTATCATAACCAGCCAGATACTGGTCTTTACTGTAGTTAACTCGGGGGTGAGCCGACACAAGCCTCTGTACGTTTTAATTTGAACACGTAGGCAGCTACTTTAACCGCTGTTTTCCCTCCTCTTCACAGGCTTATTCACAGCTCACTCCCCTGTCAGCAATCACTGCGTTGGCTTCTATATGTATTAGTGAAATGAGATGTTAATTTTTCGTCAGGAGAAGCCCACTAATGCATCGCCAGAGGGACGGGGCAGTCAGCTGAGAGACGGATGATGTGGCTGGGTCAATCTTTATGCATAGCGCAACATGCCGTCGCTTTGGACTCGGGCTTTTTTAGAGTGCGCTTGGCATTTCTCCTCCTCTGTCCGCCTCCCCCTTACCCGCCTCCTCCTTCTCTCCCTCATCTCTGGACATAATAGCGAGTTAGCCCAGAGCACCTGCTGCCTGCTGCACAAGCACAGCTGCCTTAAGACTCATCTAAGATACAACAAATCAACCTGAACCTGCCATGACAGGCGACCACCCGGGGCTCGCCACCAGTGTATGCAGAGTGTGTTGTTAATGCATACAGAGTGATAGGGGCAAGTGGCACGCATGCATGCATGATGCAGTCAGTGTGTGGATGTGGATGTGCATGTGCATGTGTAGACACTCTACATGTGATTCATTAGAGTGAAAGTACTGAATTGCAATTATTATGGCAAACTGTACTTTGGTTTATGTTTTCACCCTGGCTCTTATCATATTTTTTTTTCTCGGGGCCAGAAATTTACATTTATTTTGTCCCAAAACACCCAAACTTAACCACAAAAATAGACTTTATCCTATAACTGGATTATTCATTAAATATGGCCATGAGAACTGAGATAATAAGACTGTAGTGTGTTTGTTAATGCCCCCAGCACCAACGAGAAAGTGTTTTTTTCCGGGGCAACTTGGGGTTGTGCCAATCACAGATAAGACAGTGAGGTTACACCCTAGGGAAGACGTTCGGAGGTAGCTGAAAAATGCTTATTTGGGTGTAATGAAGACCGGTGGTGAGTCTGTGTCTGCTGGAAAAAGTAGAATCTGTTGTTTATCTGTAGCCTCAGAGACCTTGGCGCTGATTGGTAGAGAGTGCGCTAGAGGCAAAATGCTTTTGTCTTACAAAAACTCAAATCTCCACCACTTAACAGAAAAGATGAGACAATTTAATGATGCTGCAGTGTTTATTAATGTATTAATGCAGCAAATATGGGTGCTAATTTAACTTTATTTTTAGCATTATATTTCAGTGGGTTTTTGTTTTCCATCTCATGTTAAGCATTCTATGTATTCTATTTCATCTTATTTTTTATCTTATGTTGATGGCATTCAAACCCTGTTTTTATGTTTATGTTCATCAATGTCTATTTTCTCTTCCCTTTGTTCTGTATTTCTTGTATGAAAGGTGCTGAAGAACATACATACATACATACATACATACATACATACACACAGTACAGGTCAAAAGTGTTGTGTTTGTGTGTTGAGTTATTTTGAGGGGACAGCACATTTACTCTGTTATACGAACAGTACACTCACTACTCTACATTGTAGCAATGTGTCATTTCTTCAGTGTTGTCCCAAAAGATGTAATGAAATATTTACAAAAATGTGAGGAGTGTACTCACTTATGTGAGATACTGTAGATGCTTCTGTAGTTTATGTATGGTAATGTTTTATACAACAATAAAATCAATAAAATGATTGTTGTCTTTGTAAACTTTGAACCGTATTGTTTGATTATTAACTCAGTAAGTTTAGGTCGGGTATAAGTCAAATTTCACTCAGTACTCCTTAAGTAGCACACTGTGGCACCCTTCCCACCTCTGCCGGCACTCTAGTATGCTGTAAGACTTTGTGAGCGAAATGTAAAAAAGAGAGAAATCTTTGGAGGTTACTTTTGTGTGGGAGAATTGAGACCAAAGTGAATGATGGAAAGAAATCAGAGGGGGAATTACAAAGTGAAAAACATATTCACTGAATAAATAGGATCAGAGCCAGGTGAGAATAAAGAGAATGTCTCGCTCTCATTCTCTCTCAGTCTCTTTCTCTCCTTCGTTCTTTATCTCTTCCTCTCCCTCTCTGCCTGTGTGTGTGTGTGTGTGTGTGTGTGTGT
>NC_045746.1:6686910-6688131 GCF_008692095.1 Etheostoma spectabile
GTGTGTGTGTGTGTGTGTGTGTGTGCGCGCGCGTGTGCTGCTTGGGGAAAACAGCCTATATAATGTATCAAACTGACATCAGAGAGACGGTGCACCACACATGCAGATGGCGGGGAGGAGAGACACAAAAGCTGAACTTCACAGAGAGCGACAGTCAGTAGTGTTACAGTGCAGATTGACTGACAGTTACAGTCGGCTGGTATGAGAGTGGTTCTCACAGGCGGATGGAAAGTGATGCTTTATGGTAGAAAAACCCAGATGTGAGCATGAGGCAACACAGGCTCCTTGTTGTTTACACATTAATAATTCAGTAAAGCCATTTGAATACTTTCAACATTAGCAGTCTACCACTGCTGCTGGGTATTTGACACTCACCTTGAGTGGCAATGAAGTGATTTGATCGCTGGTAACCCTGTGTGACAGAGAGAGTGAGAAAGACAGGCAGGGAAAAAGAAAGAAAAAGGAGATGGGAGAGGGTTAATAATTACAGGAGCATATGATGAAGTGAGACTCAGGGGCATCCAACTTTCATTTCCCATCTGTTCTCGTTCTCCATTTTCAGCATCTCTTATTCATCTTGTGGCTCTGCTAAATCTCTGCTCTGCTTTTGACTAAAGATGTATTTCAGCGGCTGTGAAAACTAGTCTGTGCCAGGTCACTGGCTGATGACGCTCTGCTTAAAATATGTAGGCATTTTTGACCCGGCGGAAACCTTTGCGCTGTTTTGGCTATTACTATATATATATATATATTATTTGGGAAAATCCCATCCCAAATTATAATGCAGAAAGAAACGGAATTAAATTCCTTGTCTCTCTATGAGTCAGGTCGTTACATGCAGAGGGAGGGAGCTGCGTTTCAAAGTCGTGCGGTGCTTTGCATGCAGCCAGGGCAGCTGATCAAAGCTAGATTGACAAGTTAGGGATCTTCAGCTCTGGGAGTAATTCTACCTCAGTGACGCTGAGTGATCAGACTGTCTCCTCTCTGCTCAGCTTGGCATTAGTGCAGTTATGATACAGTGTGCACGGTTTGGAAGGCTACTAGTGGCGCCCTGGCCCTCCACCAAGCAAACCCAGGGTGCTGAATGAAAAGCAGCCAAGCATGATAGATCCCAAGAATTAAGATTTGTGTGCCCTCTCACAACTCATGGGTAAAGTGATTACAACAGTTGTATAGGGTAAACATTTGTACAAATACTGTACAGATTCTCCCCCCCCCCCC
>NC_045746.1:6688141-6702159 GCF_008692095.1 Etheostoma spectabile
CCCCCCCCCACACACACACACAAACACTGACACACACAATTTTCAGCCATGCAGGCACAGAAATTACATTCCAAAACAGTCATGCCACTGAGGGAAGTTGAGATGGATGGTCATCGCTATGAAAGACTGCAGCAACCCTCATTCCCATGAGCCTCCATTGCTGAGTTTGCCTATGCCAACCAACAGTTTCCTGTCTGTCACCTTGGCAACCACATTTTCCAACTGCAGGCAAACATGAAAACATCAAACATTATGAATTCACAATGGACTGAAAAAAAACAACAACAACAAAAAACACGCAATGTCATATAGGACGTGGAAAGCCTATCAATAGCCTTCTATACTATTGAAAAGGCCAAAAAAAAACAACTTTCAATTTCAATTTTCAATTGGGTTCACTGCAACTACAACCTGTGACAAATTAGTGGAAATCAGACCTTGGCACGCAAAATGGAAATCAGTGCTCATATTTATCATGCATCTCAGAAGCACTTGTAGGAATCCTACTGAAACAAATGTTAATAGAAATCCTCCCTGAGAGCACTGGGGAACATTAAAGGGAGTTTGAGGAATTAAAAAAAACTGAATAAATAAATGAACAGGATCAAGGTTATGCATCATCTAGGGTTTCTTTCATAGTTAAACTGTGTCAACTAATTAAAGTGGCAACCTGCATTGGAAATTAAGCTGCATTAAAAGTGAAATGAGAAATAGAGTGTCATCCCTTGAGGTCAGCAATATAAAATATTTTGCCAAATTTTACAGCAGTTTAAAAATACACAATATGATAGTTTGTGTGTTTTGGGATTCAGAGGGACCAGATTCAATTATTGTCCTTTCTTTGTTGGCCAAAATTGTAAGAATTCCTTTCCTGTGGAGTTATTTGAGTGGGTGGAACAAAAGCCATCTGGAGCAAAAGCATCCACAAAATGTTTGGATCAACTTGATAACTGTTAAGAAGCATTAAGGTATTTTAAATTAGCACTCTTACTTTTAATATGTTCACAACACCAATTTTCTTAATTTGCACAGTAGAAGGTAACAAGCTAACTGGAAGTTTATCTTTTAAACTTTCTAACTGGAAGTTAATCATTTAAACTTGCTAACTGGAAGTTAATCTTTTAAACTTTCTAACTGGAAGTTAATCATTTAAACTTTCTAACTGGAAGTTAATCTTTTAAACTTGCTAACTGGAAGTTAATCTTTAACTTTTAATGAAGTATCATTTAAACTTGCTAACTGGAAGGTAATTTTTAAACTTTCTAACTGGAAGTTAATCATTAAACTTTCTAACTGGAAGTAATCATTTAAACTTGCTAACTGGAAGTTAACTTTTAAACTTTCTAACTGGAAGTTAATCATTTAAACTTGCTAACTGGAAGTTAATCTTTTAAACTTTCTAACGGAGTTAATCTTAAACTTGCTAACTGGAAGTTAATCTTTAAACTTGCTAACTGGTAGTTATTCTGTAATGCTAACTGTGTATCTTTATAACTTCATAACTGACAGTATTTAATTTTCTTAATTTGCACAGGAGAAGGTAACAAGCTAACTGGAAGTTTATCTTTAAACTTTCTAACTGGAAGTTAATCATTTAAACTTGCTAACTGGAAGTTAATCTTTTAAACTTTCTAACTGGAAGTTAATCATTAAACTGCTACTGGAGTAATCTTTAAACTTTCTGGAAGTTAATCATTTAAACTTGCTAACTGGAAGTTAATCTTTTAAACTTGCTAACTGGAAGTTAATCTTTTAAACTTGCTAACTGGAAGTTATCTATAACTTCATAACTGACAGTTAATCTTTATAACTTGCGAACTGGCAGTGAGTCTTTATAATTTGCTAACTGACAGTTAATCTTTATAACTTGCTAACTGACAGTTAATCTTTATATTTTGCTAACTGGCAGTTATCTTTATATTTTGCTAACTGGCAGTTACTCATTATAACTTGCTAACTGGCAGCTATCTTTATACTTTGCTAACTGGCAGTTATCTTTATATTTTGCTAACTGGCAGTTACTCATTATAACTTGCTAACTGGCAGTTTATCGTTATACCTTGCTAACTGGAAGGTAACAACTTTTACTTTGCAGTTAACAAGCTAACTGGCAGTTAAGCTAGCTTTGCTGGCTGGCTAGTGCTAGGATGTTAGGCATGCTAGCATGTTATTGGTTCTCTAGTCAGGGGCAAGACCTCGCCAAGTAGCCGTGCACTAAGTAACCAAGTCACCAAACATCCAGCAACACACTCACCACATCCCCTTTCATTCACAAGGACATTTCAATGAATTGTGTGTTGCCACTTTATAGTTTGACTGAACAATCACTCTTTTCTGTGATGCATGGTAATTATGGGCCCAGAGAAAAAAACAGTAAGTGTTTCTAAAACAATCCCCATGCTGTGCTGTGATCTGAGTTGCTTGATCTGACCTAGTCCACTCTCCTCTGTGGCATACTATCAAGTCTTTTATAAGACAGGCGGATGTTGAGCAAGAACCACAGGTGAGCATTTGACTATGGATGAAAGAGGACACTGCAACACTCAGTTTGGAAAGAATTTAACTCAGGGGAAAAGTGATGGCGGACAGGCTCAGCAGCTTACAGTGGAACAAGAAGCTGTTGGAGGGAAGCCATGGAGGGCTGGCAAGGACAGTGAAAGGGGGCAGCGTGAACAGGGAGAAAAGGTGGACAGAGAAGAGAAGCAAGATACTTACTTCCCTGTTTATCCGAATCTAAGAGATGCCAAAAGGTTGAAATCGGGGGGCGGAAAATAGAGAGATAGAAAGAAAGAAAGTAGGGGGGGAAACAAGAGCTAGTTATTGTGATTAAAGACCAGGAAAAGAGGATAAGGAAATGGTTAGAGAGCTGCTTGCCTTGAGGACCTGTGGAGAGAATAATGTTCAAAAAGACTTCAATTCCCATGTTTCTACGGAAAGGGCCAATTTTTATTTTAAACTATTAATGTCCTCTGAATCCTACTTGCCTTTAGCATGCAACATATTTATTGAGATTTTAGCAAAGAGGCAGAGAGAGAAAGGTTTTTCTATCTGAAGCCAGAGATGACACAGAGTTAGTTGTCCTTGATAACAGAGATGACACTTTAGCAAGAGGGCATGGTAGGGATTACGCCTCAGGAAATACATGTCATTTAATACATTCTCTTAATTGCTCGAGGTGAAAAATTCATTAAATTTTTGATAGTATCAATTCATAACAAGAGTTATCTTAAGACACTTTACAGATAGAGTAGGTCTAGATCAAACTCTAATTTACAAGGACCCAACAGTTCTAGTAATTCCCCCAAGAGCAAGCAGTACAACAGTGGCGTGGAAAAATCTCCTTTTAGGTAGGGTGACCAGACGTCCCCGGTTTCCGGGGACAGTCCCCGATTTTGGCTACCTGTCCCTGGCTGGATCTGTCCCCGGAAATGTCCCCGGTTTTCACTGTGACTGAAAGACCCGAAATTGGAATGAAAGAAAGAAAAAACTGACAAAACGTAGCCGATAGTCGCACACCCAACACACGCGGGCTCCAGGCAGCCAGAGCCCGCGGTAATCAGAGATGTTTTAGAAGCCGTGTTTTACGATGCTAAAATCACTGATTTTACTGGAGTCTGGTGCATTTAGCGAACGCAATTTCGCGGACTTTATGTTTTAAAAAGGATCTATTCTTTAACAGAAAGGTCGACCTCCTTAGAAATCCTCCCATAATGTTGTCAGAACACTTAGTATTAATCGAGGCTGTTAGCAGCTAAACAAGAACTTTTATGAACGTAAATACAAGCTGGACAATTATCCTATTAACTTACATTGCAGCCACCTCGTTTAATACTGCATCAAGTCAAGGAAAATATGTCCTCAGTAGTTTTTGTTGTATCGATTCTCAAGGAGCTGTTGCAGAAACAGCCTTGAGCAGTAAAGCAAAAGCTGTCAGTAGTTCAGTAAACATTACAACATATGAATAGTGAGACTTTCTATCTTGAAATATTAGGACTTTCTATCTTGAAATATTAGGCCTTTAAGGACTTTCATCTTGAAAGATTAGGACTTTCTATCTTGAAATATTAGGACTATTAGGACTTTCTATTTTGAAATATTAAGACTTTTTATCTTGAAATATTAGAACTTTTTATCTTGAAGTATAAGGATGGATTTTTTATCTTGAAATATTAGGACTTTCTATCTTGAGGTGTAGTGGAGTGGAGTAGGAAGTAGCAGCAGGGGTGGGTCTAGGATCATACCTTGGGGGGGGGCTCAGCCCCTAATAAGAACAGCTCTAGGTCTAGTGTCCCCATTTTAAGTTTTACAAAAATAAAAACATTACTTGTTTTGGAGGTAAATACGCTTCTGAGCTGAAAATGTCCCTGGATTTTGTCTGAGAAATCTGGTCACCTTACTTTTAGGAAGAAACCTGGGACACACCCGGGCTCTTGGTAGGCGGTGTCTGACTGGGCCGGTTGGGGGTGTGATGAAAAGTGGCAATAAAAGTCACTTTCTTCAAATGTTGCAGTGTGTTCTGCAGAAGTTGACCGGCCCAGTATTCCTAGGAATCCCATCCAAGTAGGTGGTGTGCACATTATAAAAGGGTGTGGACGTCGGAACGGTGGACGGGTGTGTAGCGTGTCAAACTTTCATGGGGGAAGAGTTCAATTTAATTTGTCTGCCATCTGTAGAAATTAAGTTTTAGATGTGCCTGCTCAGCCCTTCCCATGCTCATACTTTATCATATTTCAGACGTATTACTTCTGATTCCAACAAGAGTATGACAGGCAGAAGAAAAGACTACCTGACAGTAAAGAACTGAGTATGGTGATGGTTTCACTTTATGTTACACCTATCAGCAATAAACAACACAAAACAGCAACCAAAAAAAGATCTTAAGATTTGACACAAAAATGGCATGTCTTGCTACCCCGTGCCAAAGAAAAATTATGCAAGCCTGCATTTGAATGAGAGAAGGGAGCGCTGGAACCCTTCAGTTTAACACTCATGTTGTTCATGGGTAAAATTAACCAATTTTTCAATTTAAAAAAAAATTTCACAAAAAATGGGCCGTCGAAATAAGCGTTGAAAATGTCAACATTAAAAATATCAAAAAACTTTGGAAAAAACATTTAAAAAAAGGACCCACAACATTGAAAATTGACAATAATGTGGGGAAAAGCTATGATTTTGAAAAAAATGTATTTTATTTTTTTCATGGTTGACGGGAAGTCAACACAAGGGTAAAAAAAAAAGAAAGAAAAAGGTTCCATTAATTCCAACCCTGGCATCTTCAATGAATCATTTGGAATCATTTCACTGCAGTGTTGTGAGCCAGGGGTCTTGGCATGACATGCAGGCCGTGCTGTAGACAGCACAGTTAATGACACAAAGGTCCTTGGAGCGTTAGTCCTAATGGAGCCCTCACAAAGCACTAAAGGGGACGAAGTGGCCACGCGCAGCATGCTGTGAACTTTGACGTTCCGCTTTAACCAATGCCACCCACATAGGCTGAGCCAGGCATCCACTACTGATCGGGCCCTTTCCGTCCACTTTACATTCCCATTGTTCAGCCAACAATAGTAGAAACAAAGCAGGTAATACAGCATGCAGAGACCATAACAACTCATGAAAAAACCCTGCGACAAAAAACCGAGGCAAGACTGTTGAGAGCTTTTCACAGTCACCCTCAAGTGACCCCTCCATAATGAGTGGAAGCGGAAGATCTTAGACCCTTGCCGCCATATGCTGGAGAAAAAAGTGGCCATCCTTCAGATGGTTTTGGTCCATCTAATGCAAAGCTGCCGAGATAGGATCTGGCAGGAGCGAGTACCGCTGCTGGGACCGGAGAGGCTCCCTGAGACACTGACTTGAGCTGAACTGTAGGTGAGATCAAAATATCTTAACGTAGATGAAAGTATCAGCTGTGTTATATTGAGTCCAATCACGGTGCAATGTCGCCTTGCAAAAGCATTTGGCTGAGTCATGAGGATGCTGCTCTGAGCTTATGGGCTCTTGTGGGATCTCTGGAGTCGCTTTGAAAAAAACTGCCCTCAAAGCCTGCATGTACTAGCACAAATAGATGCTATGTGTGTGTGTGTGTGGGTGTAGTTACTAAATGACAGTTCAGTCTGAGTAACAGAACAGCACACACAACCTCCGACAGCATGTGGAAAGGTCTTCTGGTCAAGCACTGGGTCAGCAACAATGATAGAAGATGACTAGTACGAGCTCTTAAGGTGGAGCTGTTGGATCAGCAAAGACAGAAATGAGGGAGTTGGAGGTGGAGGAGGAGGAGGAGGAGGGAACATAAAACGCAAAGGAGACTTACGTCTATGTAGTTGGCATTGACATAATCAGAGCTGGGGTCGGCAAGCAGAGAGTGCAGCTTCACTCTATGGCGATCATCTGAAACGCACATAAAAAAGATTTAGGGTTCACTGATTGGGTAATTACAAGACACATCTACTCTATGAGTCAATTTATTGGTTTTTATTAATACAACAGCACATCTATTAGGTTATCTGACTGACTGGGTGACCCGTTCCAGCTCTACATTCCTCATCAACTTAAAGGATTCTTTTTTTTTTTCTTTTAACCTGTCCTGCCTCGCAGCCAGGGGCCTGTTGCACAAAAGTCACTTCGACATGGGACTGCAGGGCCAGGGATCGATGTTTTCATTTATGTATTTTTTTGTTTGTTTCTGTTGTCAGACAATTGAACAAGTATGAAATAATAATCAGGTTACTCACAGCTTCTTAAACATCAAATACAAGGACTTTTCAAAGACTTTCCAGGCCAAATTCCCTTCAAATTCAAGGATCCAACACGGCACAGTTTGAGACATGGCTCAAGGTTAAGTCGTGTTACAACAGTGAGAATTTTTATAATGAGAACTAGCAGGCTTTACAGAAACTCACACAGAAGGAAAGAGTGAGTCTTGACTGTGTGAACACTGTGGTGGCAGACCAAGGGTTTATACACAGACTGTAGAAGTGAAGCCAAAACATTTGGATATCCCCATGGTGGCTGTCTGCTGTATAGGTCATAAACCCCGCCTCCCCCATGTTAGTGCATGGGACATGGGCCAAACTAAAAAAAAAAAAAAGTACACGTCAAATTCATTTTACCCAAAGATGGTATCTGTCAGTTTAGGTAGTTCTGATCACGCTGTTGTTTGTTCAAATGTTCCTTTTTCTGATAAGTTTGGTTTTTTATTAGTTACTTGATGCTATAAAAAAGGGGTGATTGACTCAGGATTGTAAGGGAGGGTGTATGGGCGGGACTTCAACACTACCCGGTCACTACTGCGCGGATTCTAGCTCCAAAATTACAAGGCAGCAGCACCCGTATTCGGGAGATTTTGGCTTCACTATTGGACAGTGGGAGGAAGTGGAGACTCTATGGGGTCTCTCGCCTTCACTGACATAGCCCAACCCTAACCCTTCAATTTCTTTTCCTAAATATATAAATTCAAGTGCATTCAATGACCAATCAATGTCAATTTATGTTTTTTTTCAAAAATGTTCAAGACCTAGATTTACCCCGGGCGAATTCACAAACTTTCGAGGACTTCAAGGAGTTTTTTAATAGCAGCCCATAAACACGACATGTTAACCAGCAGTCATTCCCAAGCTGCTGCAGTGATTAAAACATTATTTCAAACTGTAATAGTTATGTTGTCAGCAGCTCGGCTTTATATACAGCTTTATTGGCATTTAAAATAAAGGATTACAGAGAAAGTTAGAGATGACAGAAAAGTGTTCATACATTACGGGCAAACAGATCAAGTCTTGAGAAAAAGATTAAAACCTGCCTCGCCTTTTTAAAAGCTGCCTCCACACCTTAAAAAGAACTTTATCTAATGGCTTTAAATGGGATTTCTAGGGCTTTACCACAATGAACAGCTATTGAGAATAACACTGCAGAAATCCTATTAAAGCCAGTGTAAAACAATCCATTTGAATTAACCTAACCGTAATTACAGTATCACAAGAGATTTTCCTAGACATAACAAGCATTCAACTAGGAGTAAAAATAATTATTGGCCGGCTTTGGCAGACTTGTAAGACAGCAGTAGTTTTGTTAATTGGTAGTGTTCTTTACAGTGTATGCTTGAAAAGCCATAAATATTAAGGTGAGCTGTAACCTACAGTAAAAGAGACAGAGACAAAGACAGGTGGTGTCTGCATTAGTGTTTCTTTCATGTAACACAACGGTACGTACGGTTAAGCAGACTATCGTGCCTTCCTTTGGTCTTGTCCTTCTTCTTTGTGACGTCCCAGCCATCGAAAAAACTCTGCAAAGTACATTTAGAAATCACACGTTAAAGGTCCCATGGCAAGAAAATGTCACTTTATGAGTTTTTTTTAACATTAATATGAATTACCCCATTTTGCCTATGGTCCCCCAGTGGCTAGAAATGGTGATAGGTGTAAACCGAGCCCTGGGTATCCTGCTCTGCCTTTGAGAAAATGAAAGCTCAGTTGGGACGATCTGGTAACCTCCCCTTTCTCTGCTTTGCCCGCCCAGAGAATTTGGCCCACCCATGTGAGAGAGACATCATGGATTTCAAATGAGCAAAGTGTCAGCTGGTCAAGGCAACACCCCCAGCATCCACCTTGCCCCCCCTCCCCCGCCTCTTATCCTTAAAAGCTACAGACTCAGAAATGGCACATACTAAGAAAAGCTCATTGTGGGACTGGCTCTAGTGGCTGGAATTCTGCACCAAGGCTGAATTTTGGGAAAGAGACTTCAGATACAGTATTAGGGGACCACTAAGGTCTATATAAAAGAGACTTCAGATACGGTAATGGAGGACCACTAAGGCCTATATAAAAGAGACTTCAGATACTGTATTAGAGGACCACTAAAGTCTATATAAAAGAGACTTCAGATACAGTATTAGGGGACCACTAAGGTCTATATAAAAGAGACTTCAGATACAGTATTAGGGGACCACTAAGGCCTATATAAAAGAGACTTCAGATACAGTATTAGGGGACCACTAAGGTCTATATAAAAGAGACTTCAGATACAGTATTAGAGGACCACTAAGGCCTAGATAAAAGAGACTTCAGATACAGTATTAGGGACCACTAAGGTCTATATAAAAGAGACTTCAGATACAGTATTAGAGGACCACTAAGGTCTATATAAAAGCATCCAAAGAGCACCATGTCATGGGACCTTTAAGTTTCATTAAAAAAACAAAAAACATGGCGATCGTCTTTGATGCATCTTGAAACTCCTAACAGAAACGACTTTGCTAATGCACTCCAAAGTGTTACCCTAAGGTTGTCTGAGTAACTTTGCTATTATAGCATCTTGCCAAGTCATCAACAGACATCTGCCACAACATAGCGGGGAGAGACTGAGGCTCGGAGATGACACTGCGGCCTGGAGAGGGAGGAGGCGGCCCACTGCAGTCATTCTTATTCTACACACAGAGTGAGGCGCGCTGCTTGAAGAAGCTGTTGCTCTAGAACGCATTAGTGTTAAACTACATTTGTGACAGCTATTCATGACACACACATCCACTAAATCTGCTGGTCGGGCGAGATGAGTTACTGACTCTAAATCAGTACTATAAGTGAGAAAAGAGCAAAAGTAAAATAAACCAAAACGGTAACACTTTATAATAACCATCGCTAATAAATGGTCAATTGATAGTTAATTAAACTTAACAAACACAAAAGGAGACTTAAAAATGATTAGTTATGCTATAATTTGTTATTGTAACAGTTTATTGTTGCTCACATCATAACATTCTACATATTGTATTGTATTAAGTGTATTAAGTCACAACAATTGTGTACGTGAAGAAGATGTCTTCGTATTGCTCACGTCTTATTGGACAGCTCGATATCAGTGGCGTACTCGATTCTACAAACCATCAAACATTATTTGGACGGCTTTTTATAGTCGATGCATTTGATGAATATAATACATTATTAATGTTTAATAAAGACTTGGTAAAGAATTTATAAACATTATTTAGATAGCTATTATCAGTGTACAAATCATCTCTTTTATAGAGCGCCAAAAAAAGATTTAATGGGTAAAATGAATGTTACTTGATGCTTAATAAACCATTTACTGATCATTAACTTATTTTTACAAGCATTGGTTGCAACTTTATAATAGCCCTCCTGATGTTTTTACAAAACATTTATTTACATCATTAACTCTCTAAATTTGTAAAGTTATTATTTTATGACATGAAAGTGGTGATAAAATAACGTATAACATTACTAATATTAGTAAACATTACAAATCAAAATTGTATTGTTTGTCAACAGTAAAATAACTATTAACCAAAGGTTAATGAACTATCTATTTACCATGTGAAGTGATGTCATTATAAAGTGTTAACGAAAACCCAAACACGGCTTGAGTCGTGTCATATTCTGTTGCAAGCTCTACTACTGAGGCACGCTGTCTACCCCCCCCCCCCAAAAAAAAGGGCCAAATTGGGACCACCTGAGACCCCGGCAGAGACACACAAAGCAAGCTAATCAGGCGACTACATCTGTCACTGGATCCTGTACAGGTAATGTCTGATCTAGTCCTGCTTAACTGCCTTTGTCCAGCAATGTATTTTTGGAGCTTTAACAACATTCTGCTCCCCTTCCTGGAGCTTTATTTCTTTCTTCTTTATTAGCTTATCAGTTAAATTCGACATGCTCAACACTTCAGGCCTGAACATTTGAGTACAAATTTCTTCTAAGTATTACCCTGCGACATTAAGTATTAATGAATACGGTATGATTTTTTTTGTTTAAAGATTATTCTTTTGGGGGATTTTTCCCTTTATTAGTGACAGTGGATGGACAGGAAAGGGGGAGAGAGATGGGGGGGGATGACACGCAGTAAACGGCTGCAGATCCGATTCAAACCCGGGAGAACGTTTTTGCCGATTCATCACTAGAAATGCAACTGTAGCAAGCATCTCACTATAACGCTATACACGTTCATCTTTAGACCCAACAAATGTTATATCCAGCTACAAAAAAGCTTCAAGTTTCAACTTCGTCTCGTCGCAAATCTTTAGGGGACGTAAACATTAAAAAAAATATTTTTGAGTGGAGGGGGACTTTACATTTAAATGATATTCCATAACTTTACTGGGCCATGAGATGCTTTCTATCAATATGTTTGTTCACTGGCTCCAGATGTTGGTTTCCAAGCACAACACGTAGAGTACCCTACCGACACCGAGGGCCTGACACATTCACAACCCCCCACAATGCCTTGCAACATGTCTGATCAATGGCACCAGAAAGACCCTGTGGGAAATAAGGGTTATGAAGTCTGACAGCAGTGTGCACGCTGATCCCCTTCATCTTGTTTATTTCTCCAGGCGATGGGGAGCCAGACTGAGGAGTGAAAAAGTGACCCATATATTGATTTTGGTGGGGGGGAAATTTGTTGGCCCCTCAGGGATCTTAATGAATCGGAAAAAAAGTGCATCTGGCTTCCTCCAGGTGGATGTGCAAAAAGAGACTCATCAGCACTGGTTGATGTGGAGGACATGATAGTAAAGTCAAAAGAAAGCTGAACTCTACAAAAGCATTTACTAGTCCACACCGCACCACAAAGTTTAGCATATCTGCATTCTGTCATGCAGATGAAGTAAAACGGTGTTTCACTGCCTGCTCATGAATACTGAACACTCCATTTAAGCCTTTTTAAAGTAGACAGTAGGTGTCTCCAGTAACACAGAGATAGGCACTCTACACAAACTGCAAATGAAAAAAAAATATCTAAATGATTCTGTCTGTATTAGTGTTTCCACTCGTTTTTCTGTTCCAGCAGTTCTGGCTCACAGTTGGCATTCCAGTTCATCCCAAAGGTGTTGGATGGGGCTGAGATCTGCAGCCAAAGTCTGTGGAAAACTTCCTGGACTAAAAATCAACACCTACACAGATATTTCTTATAACCAAGTGGTTCCAGAAGCAATCCCCATTTTTAGTTTTTTTGGATGTTGTATAGAATAAAACGTGTTGCATTGTCTAAATTCAGTAGATATCGATAACTGAACACTGATTGTACAGTTCGAAGGTTGGTTTTTTTTGTTTTTGCAATTGCCTAACATAAAGGGATGTCGTCTGTCACAGGAAATGTGCTTCCAGAGTGAATATTGAAAAAATGTTCTATCATTAAAGTCTTTGTCTTTCTAACTGTTCCACCACATCAACAGATTACATTACATTTTGAGTCTTAACTCTATGTTGTAACTAATGCCGTGTTTCCACTACATGGTACGACCCTGCTCAGCTCGACTCACTATTTTAGTACAAGCAGTTTTCTCTATTTGGTTTTCCACTATGGATACTTCCCCCTTGCGTTGACTTCATCTTCAACACGACACTTGCTGAATTCTTCCATCTGCAACCAGAGGAACGTCTGCACTTTGTCAAGTGTAGTGATAACCACAATGTTTGCTAATGGAAAACAAAAAAAAGAGCAAGTTGAGGAGAGTCGAGCCGTACCAAGAAGTGGAAAAACCGCATAACTTACAGACGTATAGAGCCAGCCATTTTTTTTGACCAGGCCGATTTATTCTCGCATTGCTAGACCTTCCTCCACAGCGCTCCGGAGTAGGGTCTGGCTAGTCCACACAACGTTCTGGGATAGGAGAAAAACGTGCTCTGGTTTATTGGCATTTCCTTAATCCATTTACAATCATCATGGGTGGGTACCGCTGCAAAATAGCCTCAGGGAGGAACTTGTTTTGGTGTAACATGTGTACATAGGGAGGCAAGCTCTAGAATTAAAATGACTGTTGAGTGTGTGATGAGAATTTTACAAAAAAGAAAGATAAAGAGGCCTATAATTTGAATGTCGGTTCTAGCTTGGAGGATGTTTCCCAAATCAAGTTTAGAATGCCAACATTTTACGTTGTGACACGATTTCCCTTAATTGGAACTACACCACAAAAACCAGCCTGAGACCAAAAGTACACCCGAGTGGTACTATAGCATATGTCCTTCTTTTCTTTTCCTCCATCTTACCTCGTATTCTTGTTTGAAGCCGTATCCCTCGGCCGTCTTCATCTGGTTGATGTGCTGCAGGAGGTCGGCCACCCTTACAGCAGGGTGCAGCTGACCCGTGTGATAGGGCGAGCTCTTCCTCCGACAGTGGCGGTGGGGCGAGCCTCCCAGTAAGCTGCTGGACTCGTTGACGGAGCTACGCTGTTCATCTGGGAACATGGACACACAGATCACGGCATGCCGCAGACATTCTGCACTCTGTTCTTTTTTTATTAATGTAAACTCGGAGTGTAAAAGTGTAGGGGGTGGGGGGCAGTTCAGGGGGGAAAAAAAGTCAGCGATTCTGCAGAGATGTGAGGGGCTGACTGGCACTGCAGAATACTCAAACAGGCGAGAGACTTGCAGGCGATCTCTCTGTCGGGAACACCTTATGGTCTGGCAGAACAGATTGGATACATGCTTGGTAGTAAACATGGCTGAAGGTCAGGGAGGAGGGGGCTGCATCTCTCCAGACACTTTTTCAAGAGTACCCATATGTTCCTAGCTGTCTTACTTCGAGCGTTGCAGCCGTGGGCATCCATGAAGGAGTGGGCCATCCTCTCATCCTGCTGGAGAGTGCTCTGCTCTGTCATGCTGCAGTCTAATGAGCTCAGCTTCCGACTCTTCTCCTGCCTGTAGGACATGGCTGCCTTGTTTATGGCCACCTTCTTCCTACTGTAAAGAGGGAGAGAGAGGCGGAAGGATAGAGAGAGAGAGAGAGAGAGAAAGAAAGAGAGAGAGAGAGAGGGCAGGGAGTAATAATAGACAGAGGACAGCAGAGAAGGGGCAGAATGAGAGAAAGACAAGCAAAGAGATAAGGAAGAAAGGAAAGGAGGGCAGGTGAGGAGATGAGAAATTGGACTGAGGGGGAAATATAAGAGCTACGAGATTGAACTTGGACGAGGGTGGAAAGTGCGATTCGGTGATAGCAAAAGGGTGGCGGTGGGTTGTTGTGGAGGTGGAGGTGGTGGGGCGAAAGGAGAAGGTGGAGGGAAGGGAGGA
>NC_045746.1:6702169-6709002 GCF_008692095.1 Etheostoma spectabile
GGGGAGTTTCTATACTGGAGTATGGGGTGGAGATAGCAATGCTCATTTCCACTCACGTCCTGGGACTACGAAGGGCAAGCAAGGGGAAGATGGTGTCAGGGTGGAAGATGGAGAAAGGAGTAACTTACGGGTAGTAAGGGTAAGAATAGAAGTCCCTTCTGATTAGCACCAGGGAGGAGGAAAGGAGAGAGACAGAGAGTGAGGAGAAAAAAAAGGAGAGGTGACTATGGTTTATCAAGATGGGCATCAGAGAGATAAATGAAGATGCTCAGTGCGTTGGAATGTTCCAAGCAAGCAATCATGAAGCAGGATCAAAGCCTAAAGAAGGAAGAAGACGCCTGCTGCACATCTAACTCAGCTCTGGACCAATGGAAACGTCTGGGGTTTATCTGGATTATATCTATTTATGTTGTCACTAGGGCTGGCTACCACATTCAACTTTTCTTCAGGCACCGACCAAATTGCCTCTAAAGTACCGAGTATCGGAAAATGCCTAGTCATTAAATACCCAATTTCAATACCTGAGGAGTAAATCTCATCAGCGTCAGTGAGCCAATAAGCATGCAGCATGCCTCTACCAAGATCTAATAAGGTTTCTGATTGGCTGTCTAATGTTACACATTGTAAAGACATGCAGGAAGAATTCTACGTTACACAGCGACCGGCTGACATAGTAGGAGCTAAAAAAAAAAAGACATGTGTAATGTTAGAAGTTCTTTGTCCTTTTATAAAATTGGTATCAGGAAAGAGTGTCGTTTAGGAACTGGTGTCAAAGTCACCGTATTGGTACGTAAAATATTTGAACGACACCATTTGTCACATGCTTCATAACGTCTTCCTGCAGTCAGGACTTTTTATTAAGTTTTACAGTTTAAATTCCTAATAACCTCTTGTAGCTAAACATCACAGAACCTTGGTTAATGGTTTAAAGAAGAACACATTGTAGAAATAAATACGCACAGATCCAGATTATTTCATTTATGAATGGCTTAAATCTGTATGATAAACAGGACTCCCTCCTCTGTCCCCTGAGGTTGGCAGATTTCAAGTTGAGAATAAATCACATTTTCTTCTGTATCGTGCTTGTTATGATAAGTTAAGAATATTTATTTTAAATAGTCTGTTCAATATCCACATACTGTATGTCTTGATGCACTGAAGATGACGGAATGGAATGGTTAGTATGAGTTGGCCTTTGCTTTTCAAAGCTTGGAAGGTTTATTTCATTAGCATTATTTGTTATTCATGTTTCTCTGGTTTTTGCTCTCTTTTTCTGAATACTGATGTTTTATAAGCCTGTTTGGGCTGGGGATACATATATTTGCTATTATGCATTTATTTATGCATGACATAATAATAAAACAAAATCGAATCATAAAAGTATTCCAATTTTATATTTTCCGGTTCCCACACTTGAACAAATGTACAAAGTTTGAGGTTAATATGTAAGACCTCTTAGTTTATTTTTGATTTCCAGGTGGTGTTAATGGCACAGACCGAAATGCAAGTGGACGCAACTGAACAGACCTACAGCCAATCAGAGGAACAAAACAACGGAGCTCTGAGCGGTACTTGAACAGTAACAGTAAACTAAAATGTGTTTCTGAAAACATTTTGGAACAGAAAAAGGCGATATAGTAGACAATTCTTGATTCTTATTTGATCAACACCTCCTAGTTTAATCTGAATTCTGTCACCGTCCTAATCCCGCCCCATGTGAGAGAAACGGTTGTGATTGGCCTGCCCTGTTTCTAGTTGGCTGCAAATCTGTTTGAACGTGAGGGGGGACAGACGTATATGCCAGAACAACTGAAACTGAGCTGGCAGATTTGCCTGATTTCCTGGCCAAACCCCAAAAATCTACTACTTGCAGAAAGCGATAACGTTGTTCCAGAGCTGAGTTTTGCTGTTTAGCACGGCCTTTTTTATTTCTTATTTCCGACGGCCTGCAGTTGAGCAGCACCCTACTGAATTATGCTGCAGGCGATCTCCAGTTTTCCAAATGATTACAGAACCAAACACATACTTAAATATACATTCTAACTGTATTTGAGTGAAAATACCTGGTGGCTAAATATGAACCTGTCTGCCCTTGTTTCCCCCATGTGGATGTCTAGTTCCTATTCCACTGAATCAGTCACTGCCTTCGTCCAGACATCCCATTCACTCTCCCTATACTCCTCAGGGCAGAGATGTTCCCCTTTCCAAAAAAAAGAGGAAAAAACAACCTTCCTAACCAATTACTAGCCCATTCACTGGCACCTCACAGCTGCTCGCGTCATGTAATTGAGTGGGCAATGGAATAACATGCCCCTTGATGAAATATTTCACACTCAGATGAGTGTTCCACTATCGCCCGGCGAGCGAAGGAAGAAGAATACACTGCAGGTGTGATCGACGACAGAGGTAATTTGCAGGTGGAAAGCAGCCAGCGATTCCAGTTTGAGCGGGCTGTGTATTTGAATGTGCTCAGCCAACACGCAGACCTTGAAATTAAAAGATGAGATGAAAGAAAAGCTTGGCTGAAGCAGCGGTGGCAGAGTTTAGGATTAATACTCTACCATTCCACTAACTCTGGTTGTAATTCACTCACATTGCCAAATGCGCTCTTCAATAGACCCTAGCTGCCAAGTGGGAGAAAGATAAATGGACTCCTTTGAATAGGCTTCGTAGGAACAATATGATTTCAGACCGGAAAGTCCGACCCATCTCTCATCAACTGGCCAGACGACACACAAACGTTTCCACAGCCACTCACCCCTTCTTAACGATGACGACGATGGCCCCGAGAAGCAGAATGAGGACCACCAGGCCTCCTGCGCAGGCCCCGAGGATCAGACCCATGTCCTCGGCATGCTGGGATACTTCCAGAGCTCGCTTGGAGTCCTTACAGGCAGCTGCACAGTGGGAGAGAGAGGTGATAGGGAGGAAGACTTGTCTACAGCTCACACACACAGCCAGTGTTAATGGTTATACAGTTTTAATCGCAAAAACAAGATGCTACATGTAGTGGTTCGATGTCAGTAAATCATTTTAGCATAATGACGACAATGATGACAAAATTGTTGTGAAAAGGATTGACAGCTTCTGCTTGTCTGCTTTCTTCACTGCTTTATGGCACAAAACAAGAAAAATGTGCTACTATTTTACCATAGACAGCCTCAACAGTAAGTCCTATGGCGTTTGCTATCAAGCAATGCAAATTGTTTTGCTAGGTTTTGGGATGTTTGTGTTGGGATTTTTGCATTAATGTTTACGTGAGATAATGATGATTTCAAAACATTCGTCAGCGTCCTGTTTAACCTGGATCATTTCCTAATCTCACTGTGGGATTAGAGTTTCCATTGGAACTACTTTCTAATAGTAATTTCATTCATTTCCATTGCGTATTGGGGTGGAAACAGAACTCTAAGAGATGGAAATCTTAAAGCCTTGGCATACTTCCTACGTCTGAAATCCTATCTTCAGTTTAGGATGGCATTACAGAAACATGCATTTCTGAAAAAAACATATCTTCTAATAGGAAGTTAGCTATTACAGAACAGTCCTAACTCAGGGATTTTAGTAGTTAGAAACCCTGTCCTAAATTCAAAATAAATGCCCAAACTGTGGTTAGGTCTGTATGGCAATGACAAAGAAGACTGAGAACAACATGAAAACCGACTTATAATGATTTAAAAGTCTACTCAAACCATTTGATGATGCTTTACATTTCCCGGAGCATGTATTATTAGGGATATACTGACTCCCAAGAAAATTTGTTTTGGGTCAATAATTGAGACGAAAGTATGTAAAATGTATTCTGCATATTTTTTTTGTCCATGACAGCAAGCTAGCCAGTGAGAGCTGTTGATTTTATGGCTTGTCCACATTCTAATCCTAGATACAGGCAGGACAGGGCGAGTGCTGATTGAAGAATCTAATTCACACTTATAGTTAGGATTTCTTGAGTAAAGATAAAATGGGAGGTTTAAAATGATAGGACACTGCCATGAGTTTAGTGACTGCTTCTATAAAAAGGAAGATATATTTTTGTAACTTAAATTAAGATAGAACAAGCAGTTAAGACACATTTCTGTAATGAGGCCCCTGGGGGGCCAGACCCTTTGAGCTGCACAGTGTGCCTCCCTCCACAGAATGTACAAAACATTTATATTTGTATATATGCATATATTAATAATTTGACTGTAATAATCTTTATTATGATGGTGCAGCAGTGCACTGCAATGTTGAGTTAGTAGCATCCAAATAGCTCGATGATGCTAAAGAAAGTGTGACGGCTCCTAGGCCTCAAGATCTATTAAGTCCCTTTGGTTGCTGGGATTGGCTAATAAGGACTGATGATTCATAATATGTCCATATGTCCATAAATAGGAGTGCCGAGGCTGTCACTCTTCCTCTCTCCCTACTTAAGGCTGCTTGGTTTGTTTAGACTTTGGACTGAGTTACCTTTGCATTCTAACACTGCTACATCTACACACATCCATACACTGCACACAGGCGGATTCCTAAACCCACCGGGGAGGGAGTGAAGCGTGTTAGAGGGCTCCACAGATCCAGCTGCAGGTTTCACAGAGATGGCCATCCAGTGTACTGCGTATTATTAGACTTTATCAGAGAGGGCTCAAACACTGTTTCAGTACACTGATGTCAGCAGGGGAGCTGAACATGTGTGGCTGGTGAGAGACGACACTCTGGCTATCTTACTGGAGTGATGCATGCTCTCATTCAGGAAGCTATTTCCCTCCTACCCATATGTCACAGTCTCAGTGCATTCCCATCACAGCTAGCCAAGAGCATGAAATCTCTCTCTCTATGACTCATCTGGACTCCCCATTGTGTTCCATCCAAAGGTGAGAAATTGCTATTAAGTACGAATGAATCGTAGGAGTATAAATACACTTCTGGCAGTGTGCTTTTCATTACCGAGCCACCGCACTGATGAGAAAACAAATAAGGTGAGGAATCAGAGAGATGGAAGCATGTGAGAGGCCCAGGCATGTCGTATCAAGACTGACAGCTCAACTGAATTGGACAGCAGCTCTGTATTTAAACAATGCTGCTTTGCAGAGGAGGTATTGGCTTTTGTCTGTCTCTCGTGAAGAGAGAAAAGAAAAGCCTTTACAGTGAGGCAGGATGCGGAGTTTGGCTTGATAAGCTGTGGATTGGTGGGGACTATAGCTCGGGGCAGACAATAGAGCCTGACAGAGCTGCCATAATCACACAAATCATGCTGGGTGAGTCATTCAGCTTTTTAGAGCCATGTTTAGAAAACGGCAATCATTTCACAATCACGATGAATTCCATTGCACACTATAACAAAAAAATGGCGCAGTAGTCCTGCAAGGAAATTCACAGGGAAAATATTACACAGCACAAATGATTCTTTGTAAGCAGAAATGCCTTGGTCGTCAGACTGCAAATGTTGTCAGAGATTTTACCTCTTCAGGCAATAAAAAGCAGCCAGGAATGATCTTAAAGGGTAATTTTGGCATTTTCCAACATGGACCCTCTTTTCCCACCTGTGTTTGGTTCAAGTGTAGCCTGGTGCTACCAGACTCTAGTACATTTCATTTGTACAGAGTGTCTGGCCAATCTCCATTGACAAGTGTTAGCTTCCTTGAAGGCGGGTACTCTAACTTTTAAATTAAAAGTTCTGGATCTGCCCAGATTCACTCTGGATCTGTCAAAACCAATCGCTAACGTTTTGTCATGACATCGGCTTTTTGTCAATGACAGGCTCAGATTATTATTCTTAGTGTCTGACAACATTATGAAAAGGATCCTACAGAGGGAGACCTTTTTGTTGAGCTAAGAGTATTTTCACATGTGAATGGATGAATTGAGGGTTTATCTGAACAAAACCAGAGTGGTGATTGTCAGTAACTGTGAAAAGACAAACCAAGACTGCTTTTGATGCTATCGGCTTTGAATGAAGTGTGATTTATGATGACAAAATGACGTTTTTGTTTTAATGGAGTCTGGTTGGTTTGGCAACAGTGATTTTTCAGTTTCATGTTAGACAAAAAGGATCTTACCCTTTAACAAAAAGGTTGATCGCTCTTGGAATCCTATGCATAATAGAAAAATGTCAGAAAATAACTATATTTTGTCACATTTTTCTATTTGAAAACCCACTAAGCTGGTTTTAAATAAGAGGTCTGGGCCAATTCATTCAGCTGTCAAACTAATTTTAAGCTAAATTTTCAAGTTCTCCTAAGGCTAAATGTAAATTTTTCGGCTTTTCTACCGCATCAGCTGACATGAATAAAAGTATCCTTTCATCGCAGAATGGCGAACCTTTCAAGACGATTTGATTTGTAATGAACATGTTCTCACTGTTCTTTAGTGTCAGCTAATGTTGCCCACATTTCACCCGAGGACAAAAAAAACAAAGCGAAGCGTCCTGGTGGTGTGGAGAAAAAGAGCAATCGCCCACCACTGCGGTAGCTTTGCCAGGTGCTCCGGTGCACACAGCTGGCAGCATCTGTGTGTGTGGGACGCTGCTGAGAGGAAATGAAAAGCAACCAGGAGCGGTCTTAACGAGACCTCTGTGGCACCTCTGAGGGAACTGGAGTAACATCAGCGTGTCCTCTGGGTCTGCCTGCCACAGTTGTGTATGCTACAGTAAGAAACGCCTCAATAAATACACCTGCAACCCATCTCCTCCACTTATGCGGCACACCGGCAGACAATAGGAGGGCAGGGTGCTTTGATGTCATCGCACTTCAGATAAGACAAAATTCAGAGAGAAGAATCCAATTTAACTGCCACCTTTTCCGAGAGCACTACAAACTTCAGGCATAATTCAGTAGGGAGGAAAGGGGGGGGGG
>NC_045746.1:6709012-6710708 GCF_008692095.1 Etheostoma spectabile
GAATTTATTCCCTTCCTCTCCCCAACTGTTTGAACAGAGAGCCTTCCATCTGTGTCCGTCTCTCAAGCAAACACTCTTGGTCGCTTCCTCTCTCAGGGAGAACAAAAAAAAAGGGATATGTTACTGCATTCTGGATTTCAAAGCAATCCAAGCCAGAGAGAGGTTTGCCAGAAGGTCTGTGTCAGTGAGTCAAGAGGAACAGAGAGAGAGAGAGAACACGGATGCATGTTTGCTTTCACCTTTCCTCCTGTGTCTCTGGTGAGGGGAGATTGGCACGAGGGCTTCCTCCCGGCAGCACCCCAAAACAACACTAAGTCCCTGTCAAGTCCCCTAAGCAGCAGCCTGAGCCAGGAGAACTGTACAAGTCTCTGACATGCACCCTGGACCACATAGTTTAACCACTGGAACTGTAAAAATATCCCACAACAGTTATGTTCAGCTATGTATTAGCCCGGAAAAAGAACAGTACAACTCATTTTACATAAGTGAAGAAGGTTTGGGAGATCTTGACCAATTACACAGGAGCATTTAATGAACACTCAAATGAGGAGACAATTAGGCATGCAGTCCAGTATAACCACGATGTGTAATTGTGCAGTGCCGTTCCAACTCTCTGACGTTCCTGTCTTCCTGAAGGAGTATTCCAACACCTGCTGGAGCCAGCTGAACCTTTAAAGTGAACAAAGATTTTGCAGGCGCCGTAAACACAGATGCTGAAGCCTAGTTCAGCCTAGCTCTCTCTTTGGGAAATATGCAAAAGCGCACCAACCTTCAATTGGAGACAGTGCTGAAACAAAATCATACAGCTGTCTAGATTGCTTGAATCTGTAGAGAGACAAACATAATCAAACAGGTTTGGTTGTTGGTAGTCTCACTTTCGCCAGACCATCCGCACGCTGGGGAGCGGAGGAAGGTCTGGCTAGTCTACACAGCATTCCGGGATGGGAGAAAATAGTGCTCTGGTTTATTGGCATTTCTTTAAACCAATCAGAATCGTAACGGATGGCACTAAGCGTCGGATGGTGCTGCTGCAAAACAGAGGTGCGAGAGAAAACTCATATTGGACAGATAATCTAGCTAGCTGTCTGAATTTAACCTGCAGAGTTCTGAGGAGCAGTTAATCATAGTCCTCAGAAATCCACCGGAGTTTAAAATCCCAACACAAAGAAATCGGAGAGAAACTGAGAATACATGTATCTGGAAGAATTTCCTGGAAATCCCGGAAGTGAAATGTCAAGGATATAGACTAGGTTGTTAGAGACTGGCCAAATGTTCTTGTCCCCCGACGTGACCTTTGAATGGCCTGATGTTATCTAAGCTTTCCCTCACCCCCAATTTCCACCAACTGAGGAACGTCTGCAGATCCGCTCCGGAACGGCGGCAGAGTCATTAGGTTTCCATTAAAGTTAATGTGAGTATTTCCACTGACTGCGGACCGGCTGCATTCCGACTCCGTCCCAGCTCCGGTGATCCCCAGCCCTCCAGAGCAGATATGCACAGCTGCTA
This sequence comes from Etheostoma spectabile, assembly GCF_008692095.1. Taxonomy (NCBI): domain Eukaryota; kingdom Metazoa; phylum Chordata; class Actinopteri; order Perciformes; family Percidae; genus Etheostoma; species Etheostoma spectabile. The sequence continues at coordinate 6,710,519 of NC_045746.1, forward strand.
CGCCGGAGAGCTCCGCAGCAATTGAGCACAAGGCAGATAATGCGGGACAGGAAGTCGAGCGCAGAAACAAAATCCAAAAACCCGGCTAATTTTCAAAATAAAATACGGCGTGCTCACGGCGGATCATATTTTCCTGCACTACACCTTGAAAACGTCATAATGGAGGAGACAGGCCTGAAGTCAACAGGTC
>NC_045746.1:6710718-6712031 GCF_008692095.1 Etheostoma spectabile
TGGTTCTGTTTATAGAAACTACATCTTGTTATATCGCACAATCACACGTGAATTCAGCTATTAGTCATGGCCGCTGCCATGCCGCAACAAATCCAAACCTGGTGGGTATTGACGGACGGCGGAGCATGGAGCCATCAAGCAGCGGAGCCGATCCGCAGCCGTTCTGCACCCGGTGGAAATTAGGTGTTAGTCTTATCATACCACAACATGGTGGTTCTGGAAATTCACATCACACACCCTTGCCCGCAAAGTCCAAACCAATGGAACCGCAACAACATCCCACAGTGGTTATGACCACCCATGATCACAAAATTAACTTATTTAACATTATGCCAGGAATCTGTCTCGCCCCGATGCTGCTGCTAATGGGGTTACATTTTCAGAATAGGACTTTATGTAAACTGCCTGTTATTTTAATTCCCTTGTCACAATAGGTAATGATAACATTTACTTCAGCAGCTTAATTGCTAAGACATGGGGATGCGACTTGGTTTAACTAAGGAGTCCATGTGGCAACCACATGAGGAGACAGACGTTAAACAGGCCCCCAATATCACCTCATTATTTTTAACTAGCTTGTTACAATGGTAAGGATTCATTACAATCTTCCAATCCATGTCACTGCAAAGACAGCAGGATGGATTGAAACCACAAAGTAGCTCAGCAAAAACATAGAACACATTTCTTACAATTACAACTGAGTTAAGATGATACCTGTAGAGCTCACACTCAGTGCCCCCCTCAAAGGAAGTACTTTAAATAAAAGGCTTCACTCTGTCTGAGTGCTGATGTTTTTGCCCCAGGAACCCGGTTGTAAAGCTGTCAGTAGGAGCCCTGCGATCCCATCCCATTAATAAAGACGACTCAAGAAAACGTTCAACAATTTCCTCCGAGACATTGTTAATGAACTCATGATCGAACGTCGTCTTCCACAGCACAGCAACATGTATCACCCCTCCAGTGTGTGTATGGTTCTGCGGAGGCTTTACACTTGTGCGTTGGTGTGTGCTTCAATCTCTTTATGAGAATAGCAGGGCCGACATGTGTGTGTTGACTTTGCAGTACTAAGTCTAGGGTCATAGGGAGAGAAAAAAAAAAGTTCTGTAGCAGGAAAAGTTAACCCTCTCCTTGATTTAATGTTGTTTATGAAGAAGGAGTACCCAGAAACGAGTAGGGGGAAATGCAACGCTACCAAGCCACGACCGAAAGACGCGTAGCTACATTTTTCAAGGGGTGCACGTCAGGCTACGGTGTAGGTTCTGTGTCTCCACGTACGTTGCCACAGCACAGATTAAACGCAGAAGCTTAAATCA
>NC_045746.1:6712041-6712286 GCF_008692095.1 Etheostoma spectabile
CTGCACCAAAAAGGAAAAGCAAAAATAGCAAATACACTGAATAGCTATTGCTGAAAAACGCCATCCATAATATCATCAGAAACCTCTGGGCTAGCTAGCCACAGTTCCACTAGCTTCTGTAAATCTCCTTCAGGATTTCTTTCCTTAGTCTTCTTGAACAAATTCAGCAAACTCCTGGGACTACTATCCATATTGCCATAGGATGGGAGCTGGTCCGGGCTGACGTTTTTTGTCATTTGTGCTAT
>NC_045746.1:6712296-6724277 GCF_008692095.1 Etheostoma spectabile
ACATAACCAGACCCAAATCACAAATGCGAGTTAGTCTGGAGCCTCTCAGTTTATTTTCAATTTCAATGGCCATCGTCTGGACACAATTGGATAGACTTTTGACCAATCAGAGCAACGAAACGTGACGGACAAATGTAAATGGACTACAGCGTGCGTCACATTCCAGTGAGCAAGTGTTGCTGCTTTTGCAATCCAAATTTGAAAATAGTACTTCACCACTGCAAATTATTTATTTTTTACCAAGATAAAAAAAAACTTTAGAAGTATTTGATAATTTATCTTGTTTTAAGAGTGTTCAACTTTACACTATCATTTTAAATCAAGCAAGCTTGTCAAGTGAAATTATCTTGTTGCATGAAACGATAATTTCACTTGTTTTGAGTACCTTTTAGTTCAGATTTAGTGTTTTTATCTATTTTTTAGACACCCTTTTTTTTGCAGTGAACAGAGAGTTCCACATCAGCTGCAGCCATCTTGGTTGTTTTCGATATAATGCCTCAACAGCGCTCCTCTTTGCTAAGGTTTATGTTTTATGCTCGGAGTCTCCCCGGTGCGAGGGTGCGCAAGCCAAAGATTATGTCAACATGACGAACAAAAACACTGAAAGTTGTCAGTCATCGTTTGAAGCCCCTGAAAATCTGGAATCCGGAACCAGACGCATCTGCCAGAGCAAATCTAACACGAGCTAGTAGAATATCTGAACCTCAGGCCACGTTGTTACAAACATCCGTTTGTTTTCCTGCTTCAGGAACAGAAGCTGGAGGTTCCAGTTTCACTTTGTCTCTCTATAACTTTAACTTCCTTTGATATTTGCGATATAAATGTCATTAAGTTGAGGCTCCACCTGCACTAAAAGAAGAGCACCATCATCTTGTTTTGCGCTGTGAGTCACCTCTGTGCATGCTGTAAAGCCACACAACAATCCACTTAGATAGCTTATGGAGACGCTAATTCCGATTTGTTTTCCTGACCAATAGCGGACCCTTATTTACCGATCATTAACCGCTAACCGACAACCAGGCAGCAGAGTTCCAGTTTACCCGTACGGAAAGATTTCACATTTTTGTTTTTAATAATATTGTTTTTAACTGTTTAACTGATAGTATTACTCAGTTAATATTGTTATTGTCAGAGAAACGGTTAATCATTAACATCCCTAGTAGCTTACGATGTAGAAGACGCACAAGTGGCCAGAAGATAGCCTTCATGATTGCCATGTGTAAGATATACTCTTCATATGAACCATAATTCATGGGGTAATGATTTACTGATGTGAAAACGTACATGAAGCATCTTGAAAATTGAAAAAAAGAAATAAAGAGTTACCTTTGCGAGCAATCCGGATGCAGTTTATCCTGGTCTCCTGGGAGTAAAAGAAAAGGCTGACTTTATTCAATTGTCTCGATACCATGAAGACACAATCATTAGAAGGAACAAAAAACAACGACAGTGATTACGTAATTATGAGTCAGTCTGCTTCAACCTTGTCTGAAAGCTGCAACACAGCTGTGTGTAGCAATGTCACCCAGACCTTTGCTATTTGGAGGAAATAATTGAATTTTTCCAAGCGGATGACATCTCCTTGTGATATGAGAGACCTGTGCTCCCCTCCGCCATGTGAGGTCCCTCACCCCGGGTCCACTGATTGGCTCCATCTTCCCCTAAAAAAACACCCACCTCTATCCCAGAGATAGAGGGGCATGTTACCAAATTAAGATTTAAGGAAGTTAAATCAGCCTTTATGGGCAATTATGCTAATCTGTGCTCTGAGATTGGAGTCAAAAACCTTTCACCTAAAACGTTTTTTTAAATTATTATTTTTTTTAAATTGGAAATCTGGTTTAAGTGGATTCTCATCTCCTCTCATCTCTTACATCAGACAGATAAGTCATATTTACACCCACGCAGGGGTTATTAAAGCAGCGGCAGGTAGTATGTTATGAGTCACCCTGTCCTTCGTCAAGGTGGGCTTTTGGCCTTTTGGAACCGACACCGGTGCTCTTCAAAGCAGTGGTTTAATGCGACTAATCCTCCAATGTGGTTTAAGAAAAAGGAATATATTGAAGAATCCCAATCCTTGGGGATGGACTTGGATAGCAATTTATCGAATATGATTCCTTTGGAACTGATTATCAAATCTGAATCCTTCCTAATCCCTCACAGAATCCACTGAGGTTTAGCTTTCAACTTTTGTAAGTGAATAAAGTTACACATAACAAAAATCAAATATTCAGTTGAGATATGTATTAACGTTTTGTTTTCTGAGCGTAGATAAACACTACCAATTTGAGAAAATAATAACTTATGTAATGATGTATCAAGCACATTGATGCTGGCTTAAGAGCCTACAAACCCTGCACATCTTATTTTTCATTCTCAGCTGTCCCTTATTAGGAAAAAGTGGTGATTAGCCTAAAATATCAATATGATGTGCATGAGAGTTTAAAGCAACATTCAAAACAACACAATTGATTTATTTTGCCACTTTGGGACAGTGAAACAAGCTGTGTGGAACACAGCATGTTGGCAATCTGTTGGCCTTCACACATTCAGCAGATACGAACCAACAATTCATTTGCTGCCGTGTGTCTGTCCACCTGAAAAAAAGTCAGTATTCACTCTCCTAGCTCTGTTTTTGGTCTCCACCTCCTCAGATACAAATCTGTCTCTCCAGCTGATACATGCTAAGTAATGTTCACAGCTACATTGTAGCCAGCTTTCTGCTATTTTGTGCAGAGCAGCCACAGTGCAGTGAGTCTAACAGAGCTTTTTTCTCTGAAAAACAGCTGCCTGCTGATGGAACTGGGGTTGATAAGAGCAGTTAGACTGAACCTAAACGCTTCGTAGAGCTGGCTGGAACTGCCGAGTCCGGTGATAATTCTCTGTGGGTTTGTCACTACGAGCAAAACCTTGAGTCCAGACACTGACTTGTAGAAAGCACCATCTTTCAAATAACATTTGGGTGTTTTAGCAAGTGACCTAGACACACAATAAACTTTTGGTAACCGTTAAGCAAATCTCACCAGCCTCAGCCATGTGGTCATTAATACATGATTGGTTGGTTGATTGGTATAGCTGATAAAGCTGCACCATCTAAAAAAGAAAGGCCTGCAACCGGATGTTTTTGTCCATACTCTTTGAGACAAAAGGACAGATAAAAGATGCAATTTTAGATCTGTTAGCTTAACAAATCTGGGTATTTTGCCAATCTTGAACTGGATCAAAAACCGATCAGAACCCAAATTAACCCAATACAAGTCAGTATTTTCAGTAGGTGAAACACTGGAATGAGCGACAGGTAATCCCAGATGATGAGTAATGGTAATTGCAACAAAGGGTTTAAAATGAAATATCAACACGCTGCTATTTTCCTTTTTAGTCTAGATATAAACTCTTACAGACATGATAGGGAGAAAATATACTTAGAAAAGTGTGTGTTCTTTCCTCCTTGTGTGTTTCAAAAGAAACTGGCAGCCCTAACCACGCTTCTTTCAAGCCCCACTGAAGGCCTATCTGCCAAAGCAATTACTTTGCTTCAATTCAATGGCGGCCCATAGTAAGCCTCGTTCATCTCATTTATCCAGGGTAATTGTCAAAATAATATTATTTATCCCCGTGGGCGGCCCATCTCTCGCCCACAGTAGATTAGAAAACAGATTGGAGCTGACAATGTTTGCAGGACAAAACAGACAATTATCAACATGAAATGTAATATTCAGTTTGTTGTGTTAACTCAGAGCTGTGTGTCAACAGAGCTTCTAATTTGGTCTTAAGGGAGAATTGTCACAAATGGTGGTCCATGATGGATAAAGCTTCCCGCGGATTTCAGATTTCAGTCAGACGCAGTGTGTCGGCCCTGACCTGGACCAGAGGCCGACTGGACTCTTCCCTGGATCTGGAGGCCCAGCTTGCAGCACCCAGAGGACACTGGCTGCATCTGCTCAAGATTCAGATACTGATATCTCGATTAAAAGCTGCAGCCAAGCAGACGCACATGAGCTCCATAGGGGCGTTATGATTCTGTACCACAGATGTATGTATAATCAAATCTGTATACAGCATTCCAGCCAGGGGCCTGTTCATGCCTATGAAAGTTGCTCAATAGCGCATGAAGCCAAAAAAGTTGAAGGTGCAATATGGAATACTTACAGCTAGTGTTTAAAGTTAGTTACTGCAATCCAAATTCAAAATACTGGAGAGAGTTGTCTCCCCCACCCCCTCCTCTCCAGACTGGAAGTTCACGGAGGTTGGCAGGATGAGACCTCAGCATCCACAACAATGTTGCTAGACGCTTGTCTCACATAGCCAGACATTATACTTCACAGCGCAGCGGAGTAGCTAACATTAGATTTTGGATTTATTGACAGTCATAAAAGCCCATGCTCACGCGGAGCTCTGTAGCCAACTGGCAGACACACACTTTTTGTCTTAGAATTACTTTAGGAACTGCTAAAAATTCCATCACCTTGCCGTCCTTTTCCACCAAACCGGAATACACACTTTATTGACTTAGAATTACGGCAACAATCGCTAAACACACTGATAACTCAGTCCTCTCTTACCAATTTACAGCCCTTGTCTCTTGTCTTAAAATAACTCACTGTTTTTTGGCTACAGCCGCAGAAAAGCTACACGTTGTAAACAGCCGTGGCCCACTTGCTTGGTCCACCGGTAACGTTAGCAGTTAGCAGGGTTAGCATGGTGGCGTTAGCCAGGACCAATCGGGATCACTTTTCTGGCTGTGTCTCAATTGCTTTTGCGAGTAGGTAAACAACTCAGGTGCTATAGCTATATAATTCAATTTGAGTATGCAAAGGTTGACATAAAATGACATAAAATGCCCGTCCCTAGTAGTTGTGAGAAATTAGCTTGAAGCTAATGCTAAGCTACCTGTTCAGGAGGAAAGTAACCAACTCTGCGTCCTTTTGGGCTCTGAGCTGTTGCCATCTTTCAAACACATCTCCAATGCACGCCAGCTTGTTTGCTGCCTTCATGACTGTTCTAACATTACAGCTGTAGCGTGCTGGGTTTGGGGTCATTTTTGGATTCATTACATATTGGACCTTTAAACTTCTTGTATAAAAGTACCCGGATGATCGGCGCTGCTTTCACATTAGATTAGATTAGATTAGATTAGATTATACTTTATTTATCCCACGACGGGGAAATTCTGTCGTTACAAGTAGCAGCATAGCAGCAACAGCAAAAAACAGAAAAACAAAACAATAACACACAAACAAGTAAGCACGAAAGAAATACAAGGCAAGAAATACAAGGCAAGAAATACAGGCAAGAAATAGACAATGAAAATATGGTAGACTGAGTAAGTAAAATGCCGTCAAACAAAAGGAATTTTAAAGTGCGGTTGCCATGATTATGGGGGCTCATAGAGCAGGCACGCTAAAAACCTCTGCCGGCCGAGCCGGCTACTTCCAGTTTAACGCTCCGCTAACTTGAATGGGGATTAAATGGTATAATTGTGCGGCTCTTCTAGGCTTCCCAAATGGTATCGGACCGAATGGATCATATTCTGATAGTGGGTGAGTCATTTTGCAGGGTTGTGATGCTCAAAAAATGTATCCACTGATTAACAGATGTCTTTTTTCCCATGTAAGTCTGTAGGGTAAAGTCTTTTTCGGTCCCATTGCATCAAGTCACGGACACAGAAGTTGTAATTTCACTGTTTGGCCGCTATGTCAAATTGGCTTCAAAAGCTGGTGCGCTTCCTGGGGCCCTGTTCTGTGCACACTGGCCAGCACATTTCTTATTCATGCTTCAATTACGTATCCTATTGCCCAAGAGTTCCTTTTCAGATCGTTTTAAGCCTGGGAGGTAGTGTTAGATTTTTCTCCACTGACAAAAAGATTTTCAAAGAGCCAGACTGTGAGGGAATCTGACAACTGGACAAAAACTGCATGAATACACATTGTAATTATCTTGTGAAAGCTATTAAGAGTCATTCGGCCACTTGCGGTGTTTTTGAACGATTTTCATTGAGAAATAATGCAACATTAACAAGATTTACCAGTGGGAAACAATCAAACCCAAAGCCATCCTAAAACTGCAGAACATACATCACTTCATTTGGTAACAAATAAAGCCTTGTTTATGCAGGGGGACTGCTTCCTTTCTTGTAATGCCTCCAGCATACAACCTTCCAACTTCATCGTTACAAATCTAAATTGACTGTGAAGGTTGCTCGAACATAAGAGCAGCGTGTCTGAGCGCCAGACACAAGAGCCCTGTCAGGCATCTTAATGGTTCTTACCCCTCTGAAGTTGCTGGTGGCCTGAAAGAAGATGAGGTAGTTTTTGGTGGGGTCTAAAGGGCTGTTCCAGTAGCCGTTGTAGGTGTGGTTGTCACCCACGGTGAAGGGCGTGGCCTCGGGCAGACTGCTAGGAGCCAGCTCCGCGGTGTAGTAATGCGGGGCCCCTTTGGCCTGCGCCTCGCCGTGGGAGTTTGGTGTGGGGAAACAGTCGACGGAGCCCAGCTCCCTCCTCCTCACCCGCCGGGAAGCGTCCTCCTCCACCACCACCAGCTGGTAGGCACTGCAGCAGGACAGGGTGGAGCACACAGGACCAGTGATGCAAGTATTCAGATCCTTTACTGAAGTAAAAATACTAATACCACACTGTAATAAATGCTATTTTACAAGTAAAAGTCCTGAAATGAAAATGTTACTTAAAGACAAGTATGCTAGTATCATCAGGAAAATGTACTTAAAGTATAAAAAGTAAAAGTACTCAAAAAGTAGAATATTTCTAGAAGTAGAAAGTGGCATGAAAAGAAAAGACTCAAGTAAAGTACCAGTACCTCAAACTTGTACTTAAGTACAGTGTAAATGTACATCACTTCTTTTTTGTCACCACATTTCGGTTAGTACACTATGATAATTAATGAGAGGAATAACAGCCAAATGTGCCCATTCTTCTACAATGGGGCGTGGGAGGGAGGGGGGTGCAAAATTATGCTTTGTATGTATGGAAGCAACTACAATTATTATTCTTTTAAGAAAGAAAAAAGAAGCTAAAGAGAATAAAAAACAAATCACAGATGGTACAGTGCTTCCATTTGATGCAAAATACCAAAACAAATACCAAAAGCTTTGGAAAATGGAAAATAACAGTAAAAAATTATTTCCTATTATATATGTCAATTATGATACACTGTACATGCTATCTAAATATACTATATTAATGTTTCTGTCATATGTAAGGTATTGTAAGGCATGCAGCTTTATTCAAGCACATTGCAGCAAAAAGGCAAGTCAAAGCACTTCGCATAAAACATTCAAGAGCAGCAAACTACTACTACTTGTACTAATAATACACCAAACGTTAAATGCAAACTATATTTTAAAAACCCTGCTCTGCTTGTCTTTGGCAGAGCCTCGCATGCCTCACAGCCTTGTGCTTCCGTTTTTCTCAAGCCTGAAACCGGTCTGAAATTGGAGCGTGACGCTCGTTACAGTGACACAGCTGTCAACCGGGCAAAATGTGATTGGTTGGCATGTGCCGTCATTCCAGCACTGTCTGACATGGTAAAGGTTTCAGGACACAGAGAGCTATATTAAGGTTATCTCCTTGTTTTTGGCCGTTGTTTCAATACCAGCTTAGAAAACACCTCACTCTATTAAAGGAACAGATGTAATCCATTTGAAACATACATGCTGTACAAAAAGTTTACAGAAAAGTTCTCCGGTTCTTCAAACATTGTACTTAAAATGGTATCTGCTATGCTGCAAGTCTTCAGGTGCTATAAGAGAACTCTTTTTGACTGCAGCTATAAATATCAGAGTGAGGAAGAGGGCTGAATGAATGCTGGTGTAGGAGGGAGCAGTGCATTAGTTGTACCTGACTGGAGCCCCTCTCGCCAGCGCAGGGCGCAACAGCACAGTGATAGTGCTCTCCGACTCACTCAGTGGAGACGGGATGTCTTCATAGTCAAACACCGGGGCTGAGGGGATAAATAAAGCACAGAAACTAGAGTCAAAAGAAGTTGAAATACTGTGGAAGAAATCAATTCATGTTTGCATTACCTGAGCGGTGCTGGGCAGTAACGTGTTACTAAGGAATAAGTAAGGTAATAAACCTGTTTTGAAGGCGTAAGAAGAAAAAAGTAACTTATTACACTTCCTGAGTGCTTCACTCAACACTGTTCCTGAAAAGGATCACATCTGTTTGGTTTAGATTTGAGTTTTTTAGATTTTTTGGGGCATTTTAGGCCTTTAATGGCAGCAAAGGGCCGCAGGTCGGAATCGAACCAGAGCCCGCTGCGATAAGGAGTAAACTTCTATATATGGGAGTCCGCTCTACCAGATGAGCTACCCGGGCACCCTAGATTTGAGTTTAATGTCATGTAGCTGCACTTGTGCTCGAATATTTTAGTAATCTTTCCACCAATACATTAAATAGTAGTAGTGTGCTATCTTTATTCATTACCCGCACATGTCCCTTGTGTGCTGGAGTACGTGGAGGCCTCCCACATTGTGCAATTGACTGATGATGACTAGAAACAGCAGCCAACTACAGAGAAAACAAGAGGCCCTTATAATATAATTAGGACAGATCTCAAAGCTGCACAACCTCAGCAAAGCTCCGGGGACAATGAGGTTGAATGTTCCCATCTCTGTTTACTACAGGGAGTGAATTAACTGGAGTATGTAGTGAAGCAAATGGCTATCCTGGTACAACAGATAACCCAAAAACACAAAGGCTCCAAAATGGAATTGGAAATGTTTTTGCTACGGAGGCAGGGCATTAATGCTTGTTGTAAAAAGCTGCTTGTGTAACCTGTCATCCAGAAAACACACACTCCCGCCTGCACACAGCAGCTGAGGTCTGCATAATACATGGCGGTGTCGAGGAGGGTTTGAGCCAGCGCATGTTAGGTGCTTAAATCCAGCATGAATTATTAAAAGACTAATAGTAAAACATTACACTTTCTTGTTGCTTCTGAAAACGGTGCTGGATCTGGCTCCCCAATGGGCTTTCCTGACGGCTGAGCCAGGAGAGAGCATGTGATACTGCACGTTGAATTGGTTACCTTGACAGCTGTCGGCTAGGGCTGGGCCATATGGAGAAAATCAAATATTACAACTTTTTTTTTTTTAAGATTTTTTGGGCATTTGGGCAGGAGGGTTGAAGTAATGAAAGGGGAGAGAGAAGGGGAATGACATGCAACTAAGGGCCGCGGGTTGGAGTCGAACCCCAGACCACTGCGTCGAACAGTAAACCTTTGAATATGGGCGCTCTACTGTGTGAGCTATACGGGTGCCCGTATTACAATATTTTTGACAATTGGTGCTTCCACTAAATGATTACACACTTAGATTTTAGATAAATAATCATCAGTGACGTGGATATAATGTCTAAGTGGTTAAAAGCAAATAACAGAACAGCTACGACAGGCTGGTAAAATTGACATCATTTTACTGTAATGCAGCCTTTAAAACCAGGAAAAGACAAGACTTGTGTCATGTTACAATATCTAAAATTTAAGAGGACATATAGTCTCATTCCCCAACTTGTACCACTGTTAGGCCCAAACTGATCTTCCTGTACAAGCCAGAGCACAAGCGATCAAACAACACAAAATAAGGCTTGGATTAGCATCTACTAAGGCGGCATAGGGTTCAAAGCTCAAGGTTTATACTGATCCAGGAATGAGAAAAAAAGTGGATGGAAGTGATGTCGTCTGAATGGATTCCTTAAAAAATCCTGATCATTCACACACTTGACATACTCTGTGTATTTTTCTTACGGGAAAAAAATCACAATAGCACATGCCGTTCCATCAGAGTAAACACAATTAGTGACACAGACACTCGCAGACACCCATTTGTAGATGAGAGTGTTTCCCATTCCCTAGAGAAACATTTTCCAGACCGATCTCGCGATCCATACCGACACCCTTTCGACTCATAAACAGGGCTTCTTTTATTTTGGAGCTGCTGTGTCGCCTTGAATTGGTAAACACAGACTCAGTTAGAAATGATGTTGGCTGAACAAAGCTGTTTTCAGCCAAACCATTCAAGCTGAACATTCACTATAATACAGGTCTGCTCTCAGTTCATCAAGCGAAGGCACTGCATGTCAGAAAGCTGTCTGGCTCAGGGAAAATGGAGATAATTTGTATAATTTGAACACGTGTGTCATTTAATCAAAAGCTCTTTAAAAGAAGCAAATTTCAAGTTATTACTTTGTCTTCTTTGCTATTGTCTGCAAATGCTTAAAAAAAAAAAATCAATCACTTCTTGTTGGGAATAATACCCATGATGGTATTTTTTGCAAACATTACCAGCATTTAAGTGCATAGTGTCATTATTGGCGTTTACAATTCTAGACCACACACACACACACAAAAAAAAATGGTACAGCAGTAAGCACAAGGCCTCACCAGAGATGTTGGTGGTGATCTCGGTGAGTGCCGTCTGGCCGAACCCCTTGGCGGTCCGGGCCCGGACTGACACCAGGTAGGTGGTTCCAGGATGCAGGCCAGAGAACATGTGGTAGGTCTCGTTCCTCAGCTTGGAGACTGTGCGACGAGGACCTGGCACGTTAATGCCTGGGTCTGATGACTCGATACTCTGGTAGCTGATCTGGAAACGGGCAGGCGGAAGGGGCGGGGGGGAGAAAACCAGAGTTTACAGCCATGCCAGCAGCTGGGAGAGGGGTTTCCTTTGACACAACGGTGCTCTGTCCTAATATCTACAACGCTAATATGTTGATGTTACACAGGTATAAGGTTTACCATGTTCCATATCATAGTTTAGCATGTTAGCATACATACATGTGCATATGTACAGCTGAGGCTGATGGGAATGTCATTCGTTTAGCAAGTATTAGGTTATGAACCGAAGTACGAGGCATATTTAAATAATGACTGGATGATGCTGCTTGATGAAAATCTAAAGCCTAGTTCAGACCAAAGATTTGCGAGGAGATAAAACCGTTTGAATGGAAAAATTGCAACGGTCTGAACCGGCCCGTATCAGCTCGACTCAAACCAACTGATGGCGTTGCTGCAACTCAGCTGGTCAAGTCTCCAGAGGCTGGCTTTAGGACGTAAGGGACGTCAGCTGTTTCAACAGCCAACGGAGAAGTCAGCTTGTTAAGTCAACTACAAACTTTTATGCCTTTCTGTCACATCTACTGTAGTCACATTTGCTGTTTTACCTCAGAAGGAATTCCTGCACATGGGTAGGCACTTTTAATGACATTTCTAACATGTTTAGAGGCTAAAAACATGTTTAAAACTTGCCCTGTTTAAGCCTGTCGGGTGCTAACTCGGATAACACGGTGTAGGCAGCACTGATTGGTTAGTTTTTCTTGTTACTGACATGACTCCAAATTTACAAACAACAGAGCTACGTGTAGAAATCGACCGGAATTCTCCTTTAATTGCTCGACCGACTGACCGACGACTGCCCGATCATTGTCCCTGTAGCGCTTATAAAAAAAACGCCCATTATGAGATTTTGAGTGTATGGAAATGATCAAACTTTCAGAAGTGTCAACGTTAGAGTTTTGGCTTTAACCTAAGCATGTGTTCAAATTAGGTCATAGTAAGCATCCCCTAACTTGTACCACTATTAGGTCGAAACAAACCTTACTGTACAAAGCCCACAGACACACTAACTGAAAGATTGAATTTGGATGGCATTTTGTTTAAAGGTTTTCTCACGAGAAATGCCTCTCAATTAATCTTAAGATGTCGCCTCACAGCGCAGATCTAATAAATCATTTGCTGCACTTAGCCACTGATAATCAGACTTGGCTATATTCTGTACCATATCCTCGTTCTACAGCACTGGTTTTACACACTTTTCTGGATTAGCTGATAAAGAAAACAAGATGATGGCTCTTGCCTTGTTTAGTATTTTAACTGTCCTTTAACAATACAGTAACTCAGTCCTCATTTTTTCTCCCTTTTCCCAGAAATTTCATAAGGCGATCCCAAGCCATTCTATACTGTTGACA
>NC_045746.1:6724287-6725985 GCF_008692095.1 Etheostoma spectabile
GTGAAAAAACCCAAAACAAAACTCACATACAATTGACAGTTTCATGTAGTGAAATTCAATTGCTGCATACAAACCATCCTAAGTACTAGGAGCAGTGGTTAGCTATGCATACAGAATCCGGGGAGCTACTTGGGATTCAATGTTTTGCTCAGGGACACGTGGGAAACCACTCTACCGCTTAGCCACAGCCATCATTGTAAATATATTGAGGGCCCGACCCATATATCAGCATAACTGATGTTATGGACCCATATTAGCTTATTACAGATACATTTTACTGGGGTATATGATACTTAAGGCAAATCTTCAAGGTCAAAAACAGGGTAAAATATATATTTAGAATATAATTTATTAATATACATATAAATATCCCATCCACCAACAAAACTGTAAACACTATTCTAAATTTAGTGACCATAACATTTCAATAACATTGAGTATTTGCCATTGTTGCTTTTTTAGGTTTTGTCGCAGACTAAAGGGCTCATTGGAGTCAATGGAAATGCTCAATGAGCATAGGCCATTACATTCAGACAACGGAATGGGTAAAAGTTGCTGTTGTGATATGTTTGCCTTCCTGTTTGCTGTGAGATTTGGACTGGAAAATAGTTCAAAAAAATCTGTAAGCTTTGTGCCACTGATGTGCACTTTGTCAAGGTTGTGTGACGGCCCCCCAGGTGCCGTCCCATTTGTGGTAACAAACTCCCCTGAAAACAAACAGATACTGTACTGGCTGATATTTTGTTAGCAGACTTGTGACTCTCCCAAACTGACAATGGTATCGACCTAAAGAAGAAATCTAGTCTGGTAGATTCAGAGCAATAGTATTTGGAGGTTAGGGATGAGGGCAGCTCATCTGTATGCGAAACAACGTTACAGCACTCAACTCCCTGCCTAGTCCATTACTTTCCGAGCATCTTGTGAATGAAAACTAGTTTCTCCCCCCATCAGACGATCATGTGTGAAGCCATAGTGCCCATTACATCTACCAACAGGAAAAAAGCTCCAAAGCCCATCCTACAAAGGTCTACGGTTGATATGGGGCCATCAATAATTAATTAGAAACATTTAAAGTTGCCCCCTTGTTGAGTCATCTCTTAGGCAAATAAGTAATTAGAGGGGTTTTCCCCCATGTAATTACAGCCTGAAGTCTGGGCTTCAGCTTCATTTCCATATGAACATGTACAGTAAATTCCATGAACTGTGAAAAGTGGGTCCTCCACACTCCAGTGGCTCAGGCTCATGTTTGCTACTAGCGTTCGGGCAACAACCAGAAAAATAAAGCCTGGGGGAAATGAAAGAGGGGGAGCAGTACAGTCTTTATACGGGGCAGAGGACACGTTTCCCTGATCTGAGTCATTATTCTGACGGAGAATGAGTAAAATAGATATTGGCAAGGGGTAAACGACATCCTACACCTGGAGAGGGTTATGGTGCGCTCCAATTGCACTCGGAAGTAGAACATTTCAGAGTTCTAAGATATACCCTGAGCAAGTGAACTTTGAAATATGACATGGCTGCTCCGTGCATCAACAGCAGTGAAAGTTGTAGTAATACACAATTTATTAGCACTCTGTCTTTGTTGAGTCTGATTAAATCAGTTGTACACACAATACCGTCCAATGTATCTGTAGACATGTTACGCTAATGTATCGTTATCAACTGGTATAATAATGTTTAATGGCTTTTTGGGGGGGG
>NC_045746.1:6725995-6729181 GCF_008692095.1 Etheostoma spectabile
GGGGGGGGCTTATATAGATAGGACAGCTAGGTGAGAAAGGGACGACAGAGGGAAGACATGCACAAAATTGTTCCAGGTCGGATTCAAACCCTGGACCTCTGCATCGAGGCATAAACCTCCAAGTATACGTGCACCCGCTCTACCCACTGACCAACCCGGCCACATCGGACCTGTTTTAATGGTATGTGGTCAACTTAGCTTTGAGGTCATTCCCAGCTCCGGCTTTCGAGGTAAATGGAACGCACTATGAAGCCCTTTTTACATGAACATGGTTATTTTGACAAACAGACATTTCCCTTTGTTTGTGCCCTTTGTGTACACACAAACAGAGAATTCGCCTCTGAAGTCTTTCTAAAAACGAGCCTTTCATTGACGGCATATATACACACACACAGGTACGTGTAAATTAACACTTTTCTGAAACTGACAGCTGTTTGAAAACGATTTGATTTTTGAAACCAGAGAGGTTGAAATGTCCATTTATGAAAATGGTCTGAGTGTGTGATGAGAAGGTTCGAGTATGATTGTGGATTTTTGTACATGATTAAGGCTACATTCACACTGCTACGTTTTGGATTAAAAACAAATATCTTCTGCTCTCATTCGTCCTGCTTTGGCGTTTCAGAGCCCCTAAACAGGAGCCTTTTGAAAACACTTCTGACCAAAAAACTCTGCTTAAAAAAAACAAAACCTAGCAACGTAAATGTAGCCTAAGTCTGTGATGAGAATGTTGCAGTTTGGTTTTGGATTTGTTTATGCGTGCTCAACAAGGTATCCTACCTCGTACTGCGTGAGGAGACCGTTGGGCTCTACGGGCTCCTCCCACTTGAGGAAGATCATGTCATCAAGCGGGGTGAAGGTCAGGGACTCTGGAGCGATGCCGCCAGGAACTACAGCAGGAGAGAAAAACAACGTTCTCTGAAACAAACACTCGGGTCTCAAGTTAATGGACTCCTGTGTAGGCATACCAGGGGGTAAAAACACCTTTGACAGAGTGAAAAAGGAACAGGGCCAGGGAAGGATGGAGGAGGGTGAATAAAGAGGGGACAGAGAGACAGAGAAGAAGGGAGGTGATGAAAAGAAACGTAGGACCGGCTTGCTCACAGCCCTCAGGATGAATTGAGATTCTGGCTTCTACTGTCTGATAACGGAGCACCGTGTCTTGGAGGATGACAGTCGATTTTTCTTCTTTAGCACCTTTACTGACAGAGAAACAGCAAAGTAATCCAACCTGTGAACTGGCAGAGTAAGAGTCGGCGCTTTTTCCTGCTTAATGAGATGCGTCTCCCTAAAGGACCTCACCCACTTTTTGGGTGGAAAGTGCTGGACAGTTTACTAATTCCTTAGGATAAATAACCGTTGACAGTGGTTCTGGTGCGCCGTGGTTACCACTCAGTGATTACAGCCTTTTAGCTTTACAATGTCACACAATGAGAATTAAGAGAGCTCTCAAGCTGGGAAAAAAATAAAAGGTTACTAATTCCGATAATTAGTGATAAGTGATAGGGAAGTGATAAAACAGTGTCCCACCTCAAAGGATTCCAGAATAAACCTGGCTGCATCCATTTCTAGTGAATCACATTTACATTTTTAACATATAGAGACATTTAGAAAGATACAGGAAATGAAAGCTCAAGCAAAAAAACACCATGAATAAAGCGTGACAGTCTAACAACAGTGTGCAAAAATACCTGCACTGCTTTTTAGTTGAAGAAGTAAAATTATGCAATTAATACCCACTCTTGTAAAAAAGCAACATGAAGTAATATGTTATATCCAAGTTACATTTTAGATTTAAAAAGTCATTTTCTGGTTATTAGCTACAACTTAGTCCTAAATTCAATAGTTTAGGCCATATTAGTCATGATATTAATGTTAGCAATTGTATTTGTCGAGTGACAAAAAATATACCAGTCAACCATCCCTTATTATTATATCCAGATTAGTCCTGATCCTTTTTTTGTGTTTAACTTTTATTAATAATAGTTAAAGGAACACGCCAACTTATTGAGACTTTAGCTTATTCACCATATCCCCCAGAGTTAGATAAGTCCATACATCTCCATCTCTGTGCATTTTTGCAACACGACTGAAGCGTGGCGTTGCAACGTAATACATCCGTGATTGAAGCTCCACGCCCCTGACCGGCAGCTATTGGACCAATGTGTCACGCGGGTCCGGCTGCTCGAGAATTTCAAACCACTGTCATGGTGGCTCGGACTGAATACAATCTCATATTTTACAAAAATAGTTCCCCGAAATTTTCTGAAAACATTGTAAGCGAGAAATAGGCCATGCAGTTGCTGAATCTGTCTTCATTTCAGAACAACAACGCTCAGTTTGAAAGATTTTTGTCTACTTTTATTGGATAGTCGCGGTGCGTTTAAAAGATTCATTTGCATGAAGATGGGCATCGGCCAGCTTTTGCAGCGCCGCCTTCCCGGGAGGCTTTGTGGGCGCGTTAAAGTCGCTTGGCGTCACCCATAGGAACAAAGTAGAGCGCGGTGAGACAAAAGCGCCGCACGGCCAGGTGAATCTGCACTCTAACTCTGTTTAACGCACCCACTGCTAGCCTAGCTTAGCACAGATGCTGGAGGTAACCGGCTCAAACTAGCCTACTGGTCCCAATAAGTGACAAAATAATGCCAACATGTTCCTATTTAAATGTTGTGATTTGTAAAGTCACAGCGAGGGCAAATAACAAGGTCACATGAGACACAGCCATCTTCTAACCATATTCATACTGGGAACTATTCTCCACAGAAGGCGAAGCACTGCTACTTGGGCGGAGTGATTTGCTCTCAGCACCTGAGAGGCCTCGTGGTGAGGATTCGAGAGTAACAACACTGCTTTTCAGGTGTTGTGCTAATAACTCTGCCCAAATAGCAGTGCTATAAATAATAATACCAGAAACAATGGACAAAATCATGTAGGGAATTGAGTCTTTGTTGTTGTTAGTTACTGTTTGTACATCTTTTGTATTATTTATATTTTTATGTGGTATTCTAGGGTACTTACCAAACCATACCAGAGTTACTTTTACTTTTTCAAACCATTCTTGAGACAAAGGAGCTTTATGCTACTGTACATAGAGAAAAAAAACTAATTGTCTAGTGGTTTAACATCACTGTATGTTTTAATTCCAATGCTTCCAAAGCTTGAAAATTAAAATAGCTGTGACTTTTT
>NC_045746.1:6729191-6737852 GCF_008692095.1 Etheostoma spectabile
TTTTTTTTTTGCAAAGGCAGTATATCATCTCTATGCGTGCGTGTTAATAGTGACTGAATTACTGAATGCTACTCTCTTGCATTATAAAACTCCTTTTGCATGTCTGTTGCCCTTAGAAGCTGAAGCGGAGGTAGGCAAAACATGCTAGAAGAACATCCAGCTGTATCCATGAAACACTGACAGACAAATCTGCTTCCTTGAAGAAGCAGAGACACATATAGGCAAAGTGCTACACCAGTGTTTGATTGTTGAGCCCATAGGAAACTGGCAGGTGGAACTGTCACCGGCTGCGGCTCAATTACTATAGTTGTGACGGTGATGGCGGCTCTCCTTGTGACAGGGGGATATGGGACTGTCAGACTGGCATTCAGTGGCTCAAAAGCAAAACTTTCCATTGGTGCTAACATTCAAAATATCAAGTAAATAGGGAGGGGGGAAAAAAAGCCTTTTTTTTTGACACGTGTGTTTTAACTTGTCACTTTCGAACTACTCAAATCTAACGAGTGAAAAATACCATGCTGTACGTTATTCCATTTATGCAAATTCATTTAATTTCCTCCTGCCTACAAGACAGCAATGTGTAGGTGTAGATAATTAAGTCAGTTTTTTCATATCTCCTGCACTGCATGGCACTTTTGAATCTTGCTGTTGAATTGACTGTAAAACCATTCTAATGCATTTGGAAGATGCAATAGAAAGACAAATGCTGCCAATTTCATATCATAGCCACCAGTCCCTCCCACTCACTCCACTGGTTCAAAAATCTCACTGAGTGGCATTCAATTACATTGAAAAAAGTGCTTGCTTATTCTTCAGAACAATTGTTTGACCTTCTGTACTTCCACTCTGGGAATTTGCATGAGAATGTGCCTAACTCTGCTGATGTACACAGGAAAATATTAATACAGAGATAAGCAAAATCATTTTGCCATTTTGCTCGCGGCCATGGCCCGAGCTGATTAATGTTCCACTGGTCTCCATTTATAAGGCTGATCTTCCATTTAGTTACGCTGATCCAGCTTATTTTGTGAGTCAATATTTGTGTGTAGTTTTTTTTTGCTGGCACTGGATGACTAAAGGCATGGATGTGTGTAAGCAATGCACAATAATTATCTGAGCGTGACGGACCATGCAAAGAAAAGTAGAAAAAAGAAGAAGTTCTGAAGCCAGAGCTAAGAAATGATTACTCTAAAGAGCTTGTGTGAGGACTGTGCATACATAACATAACTTCCTGCTCTCCATAATGATGCTGCAGAAGAATTGCACAGATTAACTAATGCATCTATTTTAGCATCTTTTGTCTACCCACTGGGTCACATAAAAACGGCCTACTCACTGTCCTCCTCCGTCTGGAAGGTAACTTCTCTGCTCTCCTTCTTGCCTTCGGGGTTGGCCAGCGCCAGCCGGACGTGGACCGAGCGGAAGGGCGGCAGGTCTCTCAAGGTGAAGTGAGAGGTGTTGCGATCCACGGACAGGCACTCTCTGATGGTTGCGTTGCTCCCTCCGCTGCCCCCTGTTGGCATGGAGTAGCGGTAGCACAGGGACAAGGAGTAGGTGTGACAGCGGGTGAGGTTGTAGCCCAGCGGCTCCCACTGAAGGCCCAGCTGCCGGGGCTGGATCTCTACAGCTGTCAGACCTCGCAGGGCACGCATGGGCTCTGAAGAGGCACAGGAAGCAGAAATGACATCAAGAAAGTGCAAACAGTGAGCAGCTTATGTTTACCAGCTTTTGCCGAGGAAACCAAAGGGGCCACAGAAAAAAATGTGTTAAACAGTGTAAAGGAAGAAGCTCCCTGACAGAAATCAATACTCAAAACCAGAAAATCCTTTGGACATATCGGGTAAATCTATGAGATTACAAGTAGAAAATGCAAATAGTTTTTTGAGGGGAGGGATATTAGAGTCAAAAACTGTTTTTGTGACTCAGCCGAGAGACATGAAAGTAGGACTGCGATTCAGGCCATGATTCAGGGAAAAATATGAATCATGATTTTTTTTACCTTAGAATTTATATCACGATTCTCTGCCATGATTTTTTCTCATGAATTGTAATGTTTCTTGACAAATGAACCATGACAAAACAAATTGGCAGTACAAAAACAAATTTCTTTTGGCACCTATAGGACATCACATGCACATCACGACAAGCCTGTGAACAAAGATATTTCAATGAAGAGAAGGAAGAGCAATGCAGCGCTTTTAAACCTGTTTTATACAATCTATGTTGAAAATTCTACTACACGTTGGTCCTCGACCAAGCTTGCCGTCATTGGGAAGGAGTTGCTAGGAACCAAAGCCTGTTGAGGTGGTGCCTCTTGAATGCTTCCTCGTGGAACTGTTCTTAAAGTGTCCATTTGCATGGAGAACCAAATGCAGACCCAGAGCATGCTGGAGCGACTATACACCCCATCCAGCCTGGGACCCTCTTGGGATCCCCCCGCAGGATGTGACTAGGAAGACAGAGGTCAGGCTACTTTGGTGCCACTGGACATTTACTGAAAAGAAAATGAATGGATGAGAAGCTATGATCGTTTTTTTGTAAGTCAGAAGGGATGAGATGCTGTTCTCTGTTGCAGCACAAGTTGAGATGTGTGATGAGATGTATGCTGCCAAGACAAGAATATTTTTACCTAAAACTCTTACCCAGTACAGCATGAAAGAGAAATACCGATGGGGAAGCGGAGACAGCAACAGTTGCAGCTGACTTTACAATCGAGGTTACAGAGGGGTGAATCAATGAAAAACTGAAACTGCCTGAAGAAATAGAATGCAACCCAATATTTCACATTCCCATCCCTCCTTGCGCGAATAAGGTTCAGTAGGAGACCAGTGCACGGCCTCGGCAGAGAATCAATGTGAAGCCTAATTACTGCTGGCGTGTTGAAGCTGTGATTGCGGATGTCCGTGTCCCTGTCATGCACAGTTCCAACACACGGCGGGTTATGTCTGTCCTGTAGCCTGGCCCGGATCTTCAAGTGCACTGCTGAGGGATCAGATAAACCAAGAAGAGGGCAATGCCTTCAGCCTGGCACAGGCCGGCAGTGCAGAGCTGCAGACTGCTGCGGGCCAAGAAGGAGAGGGCTACTAGCTACAGCCCTGCTGCTACACTAAACATAGATCAGAAGCTGCTGAGTGAAGGAAAGAAGCAAACAATGTCACGGAGGAGACATCAGTTCTGAGGGGACAGAGAGACAAGACGGGGGTAGGGAATGTCCCCAGAATCCTAGCTGACCTGATAGCTGTCTGCTCTTCCCCTTAAGTGTGGAAGAAAGTAGTGCTGGGCGATATGGAGAAAATCAATTATCACGATATTTTTGACCATTTTTGACAATTAGTGCTTTAACAAAATATCTTCAGTTAGATTTTAGATAAATAAACATCACTAATGTGGATATAATGACTAAGTGGGTAAAGGCAAATACTAGAAGAGCTACAACAGTCTGGTAAGTTCAAAAAATGACATCACTTTACTGTAATGCAGCCTTTAAAACCAAGAAAAGCCAAAACTTCGGCCATATTACGATATCCAAAATCTAAGATGATATATAGTCTCATATGACAATATCAATATAATATTAATACATTGCCCAGCCCTAGAAGAGAGTGTTTTCACAACTGAAAGCCAAAACCTTCCCATGGAATAGTATCAATCAATCATACAGGAAAAATCATACCGGTCATGTTAAAGGTGCACGACAAGAATTGGCTTGATGTCACATGTTTTTAACAATATCAGCTCTGTGTAGCAGTCTAATCCTGTTTTAACATGGTCTGCCACCAGTGGCCCGCTGACTGATTGTTCAGTGTCTGCTCAAGATGCCATTACTCATCATTACTGCAGCACTGCAGAAGGCTCGGTCTGTCCTGGGCTCTCCACCCGCCGGTCCTCCAGCAGTCCTACACCAAACTGACATTCAGCTTGATTAGCCTAATCAGAGGGATTAGCCAGAGGCAGAAGGAGTGAAGGAGGGAAAGGGAGGCCGGACAAGAGATGAGCGGGGGAAGCGGAAGAGATGAATGGGGGAAGAGTCCCTATGGGTCTGCCCATTTCATCTCATGCTCCTCATCTTTAACAGCTGCCTCAGTGGACTGCCACTGAGGCCTGTCCCTCCTGCCAGGAGCTATGTTGGAATTATGATGGACTATCAGTGCACACCCTCTTACTTACCACTGAAACCACAGGGGGTTTCCACTACTGGCATGCATATATTCAATGAGTTTCTGCCGGTATCAAATTCCAAAAATGTAACCTGTAAATTTAACCTGTAAATCTTGATTTCTCCATATTTTTATGACAGTTTAATCTAATAGATAACACATTTACCTGAAATGGTTTTCAAAGAATAGTGGAGATTGGCAAAAAGAATACAACTTTTAATAGTTTTTAAATCGGCTTGTTGCTATATGTGTCCGCCATGAACTGTTGTCAACAACAACGAGCAGAACAGAATCTTTAAAGAGGCTCTATTGTACGTATTTGTGTGTTAATAGTAATTGTGTACTTAACAGATATATAAAGTAAAAACCAAAACACATTTCCATTAAAAATGGAACTCTCTTCCATAGACTGCACATTCTCAATTGCCTGAAGCGTCCCGTCCCCATTTTGGTTTGAAATTCTTCAATTAGTGATGTCACTGATTGAGAAAGCCAGCCCAGTTTTTAATATACGCTGCCCATAGGTGCTGCCTGGGCGAGCACAGCCCGCCTAGTGGCTTGTTTGAATTTGGTTGACTAATCACAACAGAGTAGGCCAGCTGACCAAACAAAGGGCTTTTCAGGAAGGTGGGCCGAGGGCTCAGACAGATCGTTTCAGGCAGAGGCAGAAACATGATATGCTACATCAGAGCATGTAAACCTATTCTAGTAAACTCCAAGTGTACACGTATTTCACTGAAAAGAAGTATAATGGGGGTTCCTTCACCTGAAAGTAACAATATACTTTTGGAATGTAGGAGTGCACATGCACATGCAATGACAAAAGAGATGTATCTTGCAAACCCTCCAAACTGACATTGTGCATCTGTTTGATAAAGCACTTGTGTTTAGGACAGAATACGTCAAGTGTGACAAACCAGGACATAAAATGCCGTAAATCTGTCCCTCTGTGTTTTGTGTCTCCGTTATCTCGACAGAAGTAGTCACTTAAATGGGGAGAAAAGCACACACTTTTGTGTCCTCGAAGCCATTCATTGCGTTGCACTTGGTGGTATACATGAAAAGATCTGGACACTAAAGATATTGAGGCTTTGAGATGAATGGGTTGGAAGAAATACGACTACTACTACACTAACAATTTTCCTACAAACTAAAATTTAGGCCACCAAAACATATGTGAAACATGCCAATATTACACCAAAACGTAATTAAGAGACAGGAATGAATGAATGCTAAAAGATAAATGAACAACACATCAGCATTCATGCCAGGAGGCTTATTTGTAGCCTGGGGCACTTCACCAGAAATCAATCCTTTTCTGAGCTCACCGCTTCTGATTCAAACCAACGTTTTCCTACATGTTAACCAATATGACAGAGTTAAAACATGGTTTGACTAACCAGTATTACGAACTCTTCAGGAGACAGGGGCACTCAAAGTTCATTCATATTGGACAACCACTCAACACACAGACATCTTCTTCAGCGGCCACAACATGAAAACTTCAGGAGATGTAAAGAACTGTTGACCCTATAGCAAATAGTTATTATTTCACTGTTAAAAAATGAAGAAAAACAAAATCTGAGTTCAAATGCGCTTTGTTCAAATTAAGATTTGGGGACAAGAAATCTCCTAATTTGCCTATTTATTGATTTATTTTGGCCAACAGTATCACAATTTTAAATAACCTTGTTTGTTAGCTTTCCCATCATCAGAAAACTACACTGTATTGTTTGTTTTTGAAAAAGTGATATGCCTTTAAAAGAGGTAGTCGTCTGATATGGGTTGACTTTGAGGCTCAGTTTCCAAAGTAGTTGGGTCGTTCTCATATTTGTTAACATGTAGGGAAATAATTGTTCAAATCTAAAGGGGTGAGGTCAGGAAGTGATTGATTTCAGACTGAATGCCCCGCCACACAAAAAGCATGAACACTGGGGAAAAAAAGCACAAGAGCACATCATTGGTTTAGATGGCCACCCTCAACAATGGCCCATGGGATTGAAATCCTCTGCACCAGTAGGTATGAAATATCACACTCAAAGACTCTCCCAAAAAGAGGAGTCACAGTGCTAAAAGAAATTGCTCTCTGTGACACATTCAGGAGACAAATTCATCCAGAGTTTTGTGTCAAAGGGCCTCGGCTATACGCTGCCTTCCTCCCGGGGGTAACGCTTCACATAAGAGCAATGGGAGTTGACAGGAGGTGGGCGAGACGAAGACACTGACGAGAGTGGATGGAAGTGTGTGGCAGATGACAGGGGCGTCATGCTGTCTACTTGACAGAGCGGCAGGGTGTCTTTTTCAACCGGATGAGCAGCACAGCGGCTAAAACACAGACGAGAGGTGGCGAGAGGAGCCCGTCTTCTGCTGCATGACGCCAGAATCTCAACTCAACACCAGCTCTTGAGCAAAACGTTATTTCACAGCTGAGTTCAGACCAGTCATTAACCCAAGGGTGTGGTGCTTCGACCCATGTCTTGCAATCATGTAAATGACTGTAGATAAAAGCAGGTCTCGGTTGAAATAAATAAAAAGCATCAGGAACCTTCCACGCTGCAAAGACAACAAACACACCTGTTGTTCTCAGCGGCTGCAGGCAAACAACAAGTTCTAAAGTGGTTCGTCAAAGAGTTTGATGCGGCTCCCAGCTGCAGCTCACAACTCTGGCAAATCTCAGAGCATTAGAGCAGAAACACACTCTAAAAACAGTGGGGTTTTATTTGGATCCATGAACTGCAAGAGTAACCAGATGGTCTTCTGTTTGTTGTTTTGTACTGATATTTTGAGACCTCAGTTTGCAGCATTCCGTACACTAGTGTTGCCATAGCAATGCATCAAAAGCCACATGTCCAATTACACTTTAGATTTAGAAGAAACTAAGACGACACTAAGAAACATACTATTGCTAGAAAATTATGAGTACACAGCATTTCTGAGTGGTCAATCACAGCGATCTGCGGTGTGTGAAATCTGTAATCCATAGAACCACGCCGCAAGCAGAACATGTATTCATTGTGCAAAATACAGAATGCTAATACTTATGGATTTTGTCACTACTATTGTTATTCTTTTTCTTATTCCGAGCCTAGATGTAACAATGATACAGTTCCTTAAAGGCTTTTGGGTGACGCAAATGTTGCCATGGAGTCAGTGAGTTGTATATTTTGGCATATCGTCCCCATTTAAACTCACGCAGCACAAGCTACTAACAGTTCCTAGTTGCACTGTAACCAATGCTTGATCTGACCTAAAGCTATATTTAGCATGACCAAAAATGTGTTTTGTTATTGCGTTCGCAAACGTTAGTACACGTTAGCATGTCTATGTTGCCAGATCTCGCGAGAGTTTGGTCCTGAGACAGAAACGGGTCTCGCACAAAGATAATTTTCTCCTGATTTGTTCGTCTGAAAAGAGTTATTTTATTGTTCATGAGATATGTGGCTTTGACAATGGTCCAGTATTTACTTTGGTGACTATGTGCGAAAGAATTGGTCATAATCTGTTTTCCTCTTCACTTCTCCCATTGGAATCAATACACTCAGAACTTGCCACTAATCTCCTAAATAATGAAACCATGTAGTAAAACCATGTGACACAGATACAGGAAATGACTTGGTTCTAAGGGGTCTCTGATCTGACTCACCTGCACACTTTGTCCTGCTGGTCAGAGGGGGCCCCGGTGCTCCTGTACCCCCGTCCCCGGGCCGGGTGAGCAGGACACTGATGCGGTACTCTGTGTCTGGCTCCAGATGCCAAATCTTATAGGTGAGTGAGCCCACACCGTGAGTCTCCGTCCACGTGGACTGGCTTGCCCGGTACTGGATTTCCCGCCGAATAACGGGCCCATCACCCACAATGGAGTTGGTGTTGAGCTGGATGATCAGATATGTGGGGCCTGCCCGCAGGAGCTGAGGGGGGGCAATTGGTGTTGGGGGCACTGCAACAAAAGAATGCCTTGTCATTATACCGAACATCTACAATCATAAGCCTTTTGGAATAAAGTTCTTGATATTGTTTGAAAGTGATATTACTTGGAAATAACAGGAATATGGAAGAAATACGGCCTTGAAAACACTGATGAAAGACAATCAAAAAAACATTTTCTCCAAAAAAAGAGCAAAGTCATGTCAGCAAAGGAAAAGTAATTGATTTCTGTCATTGATTTTCTCTTTTTTTGATTTACAGTTTCAATAACATTATTTCTGCTCTGTTAGAGCATTGAGTCATAAAAATCTTTTAATCACATCAGGACTATGAGAGTAAGAGACACAGAGAGAGACAGAGAGACTCTTGAATGTAGTCAATTCTTAATTTTCACTCTAATGATGGTGAATAAGAGCTTATTTGCATGAATAATTGCATTACTAATTCTGTCTTCTCTTCACATAAAAACCCCAGTTATGAAGGATAATATGACCCTTATCTACCCAGCGAACATCATTTGAATTCCTTATCCTCACATCATGTAGTGTGTGTGTGTGTGTGTGTGTGTGTGTGTGTGTGT